>NC_138146.1:37352623-37370123 GCF_964199315.1 Orbicella franksi | reverse complement strand
ACACTTGAAGTGCACTGCTCTCAGCCAATCAGAATCGAGTAATTTTTTCATGTATATTATTACAACAATAACAACAATAACAGTAACAATGACAATGACAATGACAATGACAATGACAGTGACAGTGACAATGACAATGACAATGACAATGGCAATGTCAATGATAATGAAAATAATAATAATAAATTTAATTCTAAACGTAGATTTAAAGCAAATCAGCCATTGTCGGAAGCTCGCAATCGACTAACAAATTGTACAAGTCACCAACAGTGACATGATATCGATTTGCAATGAAACCAAGAGTGGCATCGCAAGGGTTCATGGTCCTTTTATCCAGGTAACGGATTTCTGCTTGGGTCAAACCAAACCTCTCGGCCAATAGCTTCCACTCATCTCCTCCTACAGAATACAACAATGCTGGAGCTTTTTGTTTTTTGTTTTTTGCTTTTCAGTCTATAGTTTTAAGCTAAATGACTTCAGGGATGGAACCTTATTTTTGAGGAGCGGGCATTGGGAGATTCCTCTGAGCAAGAATTTTTTTCCATTTGTTCTACAGTGGAATCCCGATTTTTGGAACCTCCAAGAAAAACAAAAATTGAGGAACGAAAAATCAGATAGTCTGAGAAATGGGGGTAAAATCACAGTGTTTGACGAAGGGGAAAGAAACGGCTTTTGGATCGACTTATCGGGAGTTTGAAAAATGGGGGCTCGAGAAATCGGGATTCTACTGAATTTGTTTCTTTTGCTTGGTTCGCTGTGCATGATCTGTTTTGTCGCTTTTCCTTGCAGGAATTGTTTTGGTCATTCCTCACCCCCTATAAAAATATTATGGTCCATCCCTCATGACTACAAGTTTAATTACTCTTTTGGTTAATAGTTCGCTGGGCTATGGATGAAGTAAAGTGTTGAGGTCCGGTTGTTGTTAAGACCGGGAGGATTGGAACAAATCTCTTTAAACACAATCCAGGGAGTCTGTGGACTTGATCTGTTTACGTGATTGCAAGATTCAAATCTTTAATTACATAAGGCAGTTGCTTACCACTCAAATTAATTGTCAAATCTCTCATTTTGATCACAGGAATTTCTCGGACGTCCGATCTTTCAGGCAAGATTGGGCCTAGCAAGAAAACAAGTCAGCAAATTTAAGTTGTTGCTGTTCATCTGTCTGTTTCCCCTCTTGAAACAGTTCTATACGTTTGCTTCGGTGTGGCACCCCCACCCCCTCCATGAATATACAAGCGTGAGACACATCCTCGTCAGTCTTTGAGAGGAAATGAAACGGCACCAGCGTAAACATTTTTGCGGCTAAATATAGATGAGGGAAAGGAGGAGAGGGCAGTATGCTTGGAGGTTTACGGTGTCCGCTCGCGGTGTTCCGGTTTTAACCATAATCTGCGAGGTAAATCGAAACAACAAAAGGGGAAAAAATAAATTACTTCAGAAATACCTGTTGTCCCAGCTGGTGTAATCTGCCTCAAGTGTTGCACCAAGTCAACTCTCTTGTCATGGGGTGCCGTTTTACAGAGACAGCGCACCCATCGCTTGGTATCATCGTCCGGCTCCTGAAGGGATGCCTCGTCTATTTCCAGGCTTCTTTTAAACTCATCGACAACACCTGCTGTGTCCAATGTCTGGACGCTTTGAAGAACTTCATCTGGTAGGGAAAGGACCGACTCCTCCTGACCTAAAATGTGTGATATTTGTGGCATTAGAAGGGTATATGATGGTAACCTTTAGAATTTAACAATTAGATTATAAGCTTGAGATTTCTTTAATTCAGGTGACAGTTGATAAGAGCGACGGCTGAAATCACGGTTTGGTCTCATCAAATATTATCTCATAGAAATCGAGAGGGAATAATGTAATTGTCTAATTAGTAGAATTCTCACAAATTTTCTTTCAAATAACAATTTCCACTTATTCCTTTACATTTATACTTTTTTCAAGTTGTTGAATGGCTTCAAAGGCGATGTTTGACAAGTTAGCTGAAAGGCCTCTGATGAGTCCCTTTGCAGGGACGAAACATACGTATGTAAGGCCAGCCATCGTAAAATTCTCACCCTTTATATTTAGAGTAGTTTTAAACTTCACGCCTTAGCGAAAATGTTTGTGGGCTCATCAGTTCATTCAACAATTTTAACTTCTTCTTGTCTTAATTCTAAATCTTCCTCCGGAAACTTAGGAGAAAAGAGAAAACGTGGCCATTTTGTTGACCACAATTTGCAAGCTAATGGCTGATAGTGTGTGATGCCACAGTCAGTCAGATTGCAGCCTTCACATCAGTACACCAATTATAATTCTACTCATTAAGATTAGTCATCTTCCTGTCGCGTAAGTACCGCTCTCACTGGAATATTATATCATGCGAGAACCAATTGCGAAGAATTACAAATTAAATGCCTTAGAAATGAAAGGCATACACTGTATTCACAGTTAAATTAAAATTACAACTTCTAAAAGCTGATCGATTATAGAGGTTGTTAAAGCAAAGTAAGAGAAACTGTTAGAATAAATAAAGGTTTAAGGGCAGTATCGTTTGTTTCACGACGTGGCCAGCTTTGATTGATGAACAGCTGAATAAACATTTTCACGACACATGTAAGAAACTAACCTTTGAAAAAAGGGAGAAGCAAATCCTTGCACCCGTGACTGTTGTCTTGGTCCTAGTGATGCAAAAATGTTTACGTCAGAAAACAGACAACTTGCTTGTGTAATAACTGAACAAAATTTCTTCCATTTCAGGAATAGGTTGTTTAGATAAATCCCAGTTGGGCATGGCGAACTAGCTTGTATCACTTAAAGATAACAGAGAGAATATGAACTGCAATAGCTGCACAAACGCTTTCCATGCGAAGAAACGAAAGAGTTTACCGATCACGTCTGCATTAAACCACGTAAACCTGTATCTGTGTCACTGTAATCGCTTATCGGCCGCAACGGAATGTTCATTTAATGTTCAGATTGGTCGAAGGAACAATGTTTCTTTCCCAACCCGCAATACATTAAAAGTCAACGTTACCTGTTTATCTAGGAATTCAAACCAAGGCTGGAAGCTGTTAATATCAACTCTGACATCTTTAGCCACTGCCGAATTCAGGCACACAAACGGATGCTGACAACTACGCAACTCTTCCTCTGACAAAAAGTGGAGGCAATGTTCTCGTTTACAGTCTTCCATGTCATGATTGCAACAGTATCGTACTACCCCCTTATTAGAACAGACTGGGCACCTCACATACATCTTATATCTGACATTCCTCAACCAGTGGAACTCATTCCGCATGCACTCAAGCATCAGTCCCAGTTGCCTTCGCACTTTTCGGCATACTGAAACGTCGGATGCTTTATGATCCGGATCCACATGCGCATTCATAGAGTTGCCAGATGGCGCCATTCTGTGAACTGCGATCTCAATCGAAGTGGAATGACAAAGAAGGATCACAGATTGCCCATCGCGAAGACTTGTGAAAAATCTTGCAAAGTTGTTGAACATCTGTGGCTGTCTTTGGCTGGACCACTCTTCATGGCACCACTGGATAAACTGTAACAGCATCCTCGGGAAAAATCCTTGGGGAACGTGGCCAGAATCAAATCTGAGAAACAGAGAAGGAAGACTTGCTGATGACAGCAAATCGAGGACGCCTTCAGTTGGGTACGACTTGAGCATAGATGGCACTAGGTACTGCTCATCGGAACTCGTTGCAGGCCAAGGACAGATCAAGCTAAACTTTTCCATGATCTTGAGAAGGCTTTCAAAGGTGTCTTCAGGGTTGAAAAAAGGGGTCCACGCGTGTTGTATAACCCTTTTATGAAGAACTCCTGTCCTCTCAAACTCAGACCAGAGAGTTTCGAGCTTTCCCCCTTCAGGAATATGGGTTTTTGCAGCAATTATCTTCTTGAAAACATCAACCAACCACTGGGGATCCAAAACAACCATTTTGTTTAAGGCTTGAGTTTCACCAAAATGAATCAGAATTCTTTGGTCGTGTAAGAAGTTCATTAACGTGACAAACTCGTCATCTCTGATATCGCAGACTTCACAAGCAATCTGTTTCGCTTTATCAAGCAAAAGGTACTTGCAGCCCTCTTCACGCATGACTTGAAGGGTCTGTTCATACTTCAGCCACTTTATTGGGATTTCTTCCTTCCTCTGGAGCAGCTGCTCTGCAACAGCGCAAACTTCCGTTCTCAGACGCACGACCTCTTCGCACTCACGTTCAGAGCCCGACTTGGTGTTATCCACAGCAAAGACGTCGGCGTACAAATGATTACTAAACGGTTTATTCTGAAGAGAATCCAGCAACTGTTTGGCTAGCACTTTAGCATCACCACCATTACAAGGTTTGTCGGCATGAGTACAAACCAAGAACACTGTAGGAAGTTTAGTTGACAGGTTTTCAATGTCATTGTTCTCAACAGCCAAAAGAGAGATAGATGACAACCAGAACTCCAGATTGTTTAGAGGACTCTGTACACTGAAATCATTCCCCTGTCTGGAAACAATAGAACTTTTCACCTCATTGGGATCTCGGCTCATGTCGTAGATCAATAAGTAGATTGCTCTTGGAGTGAGAAATATGGGATGAGTCGCATAATACACTGATTGTCCGCCAAAGTCCCACAGAATTGAAAAGATCTCTTCTACTTCCTTCTTTACCTCAAGATCGAGCAATCGTTTGGTCAATTTGGCTATTTTATCAGGAACTTCTGGAACTGGATTCTCAAGGAACTGCTGTTCCTCTTCTTCACTATTCTTCTTTTCTGGCGTTCCGTTTGCTGCGGGTTTGTCTGCGCCAAGTAAAGAAGTTGGCTCCTGTGAGCGTAACTCTTCCTTTAAATTGTCACAAATAAACTTTGCTGTCTGATGTTCATAAGAAATGGCATGACAAGGGTTTTCCCCTTGATTATTGTCTCCTGACCTCCACATTTCTGTTGTAACCTGAAAATGCAAGGGGTCCACCTCTATTCCAACAGTACTCCCTTCTTGTGGATCAAAACGCTCCCCTTTCAGAGACTTTTTCAAGCTGGTTTTTCCTGACCTGTCTTGTCCTACGAGCATGACTGGGATCCTCCTTACTTGGATTTTTCCATCCTCAAGTGCTTTCTGGTATGCTTTGCGTGCTGACGGTCCCCGAGCAATAATCTCCAAGGGTACTGAGAATTAATAAGGATACAGGGTAATCTTTCCTGTCACAAACACGACAAAGAATTTAGGTGTCCTAAAGGCGTGTAAGGGACAGATGGAACTGAAGCAGAGAATTTCCGTCACATTTTGCTTGTGGCCTTATGTTCCAGCCGGGACGACCTCAGGATTTAATGAATGCTAGTTTTTACCAGCTAAAATATGCAGGAAAAGGTTGATCCCGACTCTGTTATTCGTCTTCTCATTCAAACCAAGCGAAAACAAACCATTTAACAACTCTGACAAAAAAGTGGAATACCGCCCTCTATGTTACACATACGTTAGGCCCAGATGGACTGAAATACAATAATATTCATAACATAGTAAGCAAGATTTGACTTTGACCGTCCTTTTCATTGCTTCACAATATTCCTCAAACGTGTAATTGCCTTTTAAACTACATTTTTCCTTGAGGAACTATATTAAGAAACCTTTTAATATTCTGGGATGGGTTTCCATTACCCGATGGTTTTCATTTCTCTTTTTGGTTACTGCCTTCGTAAAGTACGCGTACAATTATACAGTGTATGCATGCACGCACCCACGGAATCCTGGGACACTACTTGATCTCGGATCTCACTTTCACTACTCGATCTCGGTCTCCCTTTACTTGATTTACCGGGCACCTACAAACCAAAAGTAGGTTTTAAAATTGTCCACTGTAAATGCACTAAATACAATGCCGTTTCAAAAGGAAGAGGTTGACATAGTTCAAAATGTTTAGTACACGCATATAGAATTGCCCTTGTTGCAACAAAACGAAAGCTGCCGATTGACTTTAAACTTGCTTAAGGACGTTCGCGCGAAAATGTCTACTCGATATATTTTCTTCAAACTTGTACTACGGACAGATAATGAAGTACTTGTTTCAGAAATGAAAAAAAAAAAAAAAAAAAAAAAAAGAAAAAGAAAAATTGGGGGTCACGGACTTCGTTTCAGAGATAAAGCGTGTTGACAACTAGTCTGATTTTGAAAAACTGGCGCGCGTAAATCAACATGGTCTCCAGGGTTTTTAGCTGAATAAATAAATAAATAAATGAAAGAACGAACGAACGAACGAACGAACGAACGAATGAATGGAGTGAATGAATAACGACTTTATTGGATAACACAATTACTGACAAAAACCAGTAGTTCACATTGTAGTCCTTAAAATCTACCAAACAACTACAATTACAAATTCAAATAGAAAAATGCAAAGAAAAAATACAATTGAAAATTCTTTAAAACTTTCTTCTGATAATATTCCGATCTTTGCATTTCTTGAATATTAGATTTCTGAATTTACAAAGGGGAATCAGGCCCCTCGTAGTACTGTCTTGATTGTTCCATAGTCTAGTGCCACTTGCAAAAAAATGAACGCCGCACAGATAAACGAAGAGCTAAAACGAAGGGAATTCGATGGTGCATTTTGTAAAAAATTCAAACTTCTAATTGATAAATTTTCTTCTTTTGTTTTGCTAAACGTGGAAAATCGGTAGAGAAAATGATCCATCAAAAGAAAAACAGGGGTCACCGAACGTCCAAGATCGTTAAATCCAGGCAAAGCTATAGCAATGGCTATCTGCCCTATCATTGTTCATTTTATAACTAGCATAGCGCTCGCTCGATGCATGACGTGGCGTGTAAATTTGCGTGCACAGTAAGGATGCGCAGAAACAATTAGCGCGAACGTCCTTAAACTTTATTACTACCGAAGTTCTTCAGTAAGCATACTCATCAAGGTCACTGTAATGCTATCGATTCGCGCTTCATAAAGTACATCTATCTCTCTTTAACCACCGTTGAGAGGAAAATTTAATTAATGTTTGTTGGACGGATGAAACAGGGCAAAAATGCAACGAAAAGCGGAAAATAAACTGAGAGAAAAGAAACCAAACAACAAAACCAAAAAACAACAAATCTGCCTAGTCTTGCACTACGGGGTATGCACTGAGCAGAGATTGTGGAGATAAAATAAAGGTTACATGTTTGTTATATTCACTTTTATAATACCTATTGTAGAGGTTAATTTGTCTCTGTTTTCTTGATTCTAATATCATGTAAATTATTATTGTCGTTATTAAATCGCCATAACATGACATGAATAAAATATAAAAATTATGTACAATTAATTATGGACTTTTAATATAAATTTCTTATCCATATGCAGTCACGTTACTACAATGTGTTTGCTTACTGGCTCCAAATCTCTAGGAGGCAATGACCTTGAAGGTGTATCACGCCTGGAACAGAAAACAGGAATAATACTGTTACAAAATTCCACTTGGTGATACAGGGAAGATAATTTGACCTTTTGAAATTAAATTCGTCTGTGGATTTTTTTTTATTCATACTCTTGCAATTTGCGTCAGTAGGTTACGTAACACTAATTCACTTGTCTGATGGGTTACTGTGTGGCACTAAATTTTTGCGGGTTCTAATTTTTGCGATTTTTGCGGTTTTTTTCCACAATCCGCGGAAAAAAAATTTCCCGCAAAAAAACCAATTCCTGCAAACATTTTCTCCCCCAAACATTTACTCCTCTGGCGAAATTATACATACAAACATCACAAGGAGAACCCTGTTGTTACCATTTCTTTGAAACGTCTCTTTCGCTCAGAAATAAAACGGTGAAATGAGGAAAAAAAAAACGTTCAGAAATAATAATAATAATAATAATAATAATAAAATTAATAGGAAAGCATTCCACAATTCCGCACAAGAGCACGATGCAATCGTGATAAAAGGCACACTGATAAAAGGCTGGATTACCGTGTTTTACATCTCTGCGTGTTATTTCAGCAGTCAACTAAAAATGCGAAAATGTTGTATTTTCAATTACACGTCACTTCCCGAAAATCGAAAAAAATTAGTACCCAGCAAGAAAAGCCACTCTTTTATAATCAAAAAAATTAGTTCCCGCTCAATACAAAAAACCGCCGAAATAAACCCCGCCAAAATTTAGTGCCACACGGTAATCTACAGGTCTTTAGGCCACTGGTGTAAAAAAATATGATAAAAATTAACAATCATAGACCAACTTACTGCTTTCCTCTTGCCTTTGATTTTGGTCTGACCTCATTTTTTACTGCTGTGTATAATGTGCTCAGATCTTCAACAACTGAAGAAATGCAAAGTTATAGGTTAGTAGAACATTTCCAATGCGTTTCTGTTTTAGGAGTTGATATCCTATCAAATATGATAAGGCATCTAAGGTCCAGTTCAGACGCCAAACTTTTCATGGGCCGAACCTAATACGTTGAATTAAGTACATAAAATGTTCGGCGTCTGAATTAGTTAAAAACGGCTATTTGAATTTGGAACGGCTCAGCTGTTCTTCCCGCCTAGCTCAGCCGGGAATTTCGGCTTTGGAACGGCTTTGATTCAGACGTCGAACTTTTCATGTGGCGAACCTAATGCATACACCTTGCCTGAAAACCGCTGATGTTTCGATGTGTTTTGGCTCAAACTAAATTAAGTTCGGCGAATTAAGTTCGAGGTCTGAATCAACAGGCGTACTTTTGATAATTTGGGTCGGTCCAAATTCGAATTTAGTTCGGCTCACGAAAAGTTCGGCGTCTGAACTGGGCCTAAGGACATTTGAAGGATAAGCATTTATCGACATGAATTGAAAATAACCAAGTTCTTAGGTGAGACCTCACTGCTATCTCTACCAGGTGATCTGGTGACGTCATTGCGCGAGACTGGAGAGAAAATTTTATTGCCGTATCCCATAAGGCAGCCCGCGCGTAGTCGTGAGTTTGCATTTGAATGATGGCGGTCACTGCCAGAGCGAGTGTTGATGCTTTTCAGAATTATTTTGTCTTGTCTTCTACCGCGCTTGGAACTTGGAATTGTGTTGTAAATATGAGAAGTGTTGATTTGGACAGTTGGGAAGTCTCTTTCGACGGTGAATCTTTTCTACACTTGGATGGAAGCGATTTGAGTACTTGAATCACACAACATGCAGCGTTGGCCGCATCGCATTGTACGCTTGAAAATCACTTGGTGTTTTACTTCAATTTGCTTTTAATAGTGTACTTTCTATACAGTATTAAAGGTACTGTATTCCATCGATCTCTAGTTTGCTTTTATGTAGTCATTCATTTTATTATTATCGTATGTCGGTCACAGCACTAGTTCGGTCGACCATTCGATCAAACGCTCTCCAACTCAGTAAAGAAAAAAAATTAATAATCTGAATGGCACACGCCAAGAATTGCTAGAAGAGATTGGTCTGACCTTTAATGAATTTGGAGAGGTAGTTGTGGGCTATGTTGACATTGAGAATTACATTACACCATTTCTAAGTCAGTCAGGTGTACAGAGTGCAGTTACAACACCAAGCAACAGCACCATCGTTATGGACTATGCTGAAGGTTTCCCATGGCTGAAATGGTCACGCTATTTCACAGGGGAGAAAAGTGTCTGAGTGAAAATCATTGAGCCTTATAATTTACTGAGCACAGTGTAACGGTTGCTCTTTGGTTGGGAAATGATGACTATGACACTGTCCAAAAATGCGCAGGGGCAGTTTATGAACAGCTTACACAACTTCAAACAATCAAACATGCACTAACCCATTGACACCTGAATGAAATTGCCCGTAACCCGCCCCTGATTCCCTGGCGTTTTTTGGAAGTATTTCGAGAGCGAAAGCACAAAAATAAACCATATGTGCAGTAACCACAGACACAAGATCAGGTTTCAAGACATCGTTTATTTAAAGTTCAATAAATGAAGGGTCGAAATATTAAAAAATATTAACAAAAAGAACTCAACCTGATCTACAAAACCGATGAGAAAACAAGAAATTATATTATTTCTTTACCGCACGACAAAATGTCCCACAGAAGCAGAGAAAATTGATTTAATGAGTTAATTATTGACTTTGGAGGACAAAACGAAACCAAATACAATCGAATTTCATTCTTGTAACGGCTAACATTTGAGAAAACAACGAAAAATAAAAGTGAAGAACTCTTGTAAAATCAATCTGAAAACAAGAAATCGAGTAATTTCTTCGCCGCGCGACGAAATATGACGGCACTGCGAAAGAAAGATGAAAGTCGTAAATCAAAAAGACGACAAAAACAAGCGAATTATTTTGAGATCAGTCGTATTTCAACTGTGTTAAATTGGTGGCCATTTTAGTTCTTTTCCCAGCGGTTCTGTAGAAGCTTAATAAGACGCGGAAATATTTGAAGGAAGCGAATAAACAACATAAACAAAGTGCCTGGAGGTCGCCGTAAATTAAATATGCAGAAATCCAGCGTGCAAGTTACTGTTCACTTTAAAACCTAAAATTCCCAAATACAGGGAACCAAATGAAAGAAATGCGAAAGGAAGGTCAATAACAATAGATTTTCATTCAAGCTGAGGCGAAGAAACCTATTTAAGAGCAAAAAATTGTTCAAAATTTTGCACACGTGGTTCACTGCATGACCAAAGTTTTTGCCGACCGCTTTTCCAGACATTTTAACACCTGTGGCTTTACTAATCGTTCCAAAAGTTGAATTCAACTTCGAAGTAATAATGTACATTACCATTTTTGTTTCTTAAGTCCGAAAAGCTGCTTTAAATCTGCGATGTGAAAGCGCTCTGATCTTCATGTTTTCGCGGCGGTTGTCGGAAGAAAACGTTCTTCACCAGAAAGTTCTACGGACTCTGTACTACTTGATCCTCATACAGAGGCCACCTAAACATTGATTTGTATTTTTTCCTTTCTATTTTAAAGCTCAAAGCAGTAATTTATCCCTGTTGGGAGTGAAAACAAGACCTTGGAAGTTTTTAGATTTGTCCCGCAAACGCGCCATGATCACCTGCACTTTTCGAGCGCACGATTTTAAGAAGAAAAACCGTCTTTCTAGACAGCAAGCGGCGGAAAATGGGTGGAGCAAACTTTACAGGTAGTAGGAGTAGTAGGACACAAAAAACATCATAGAATAAAACTATTGTTGGCCTGTGGAAGAGAGCCTGGAACAACGAAGCTGCGAGAAAAGTTGAACAAAGTCCCGCAACTGATGGAGGACTTGCCATTGTTTACGAGCTCTGCGACGACACCAGTTAGAGGAAAGATATCCGATTGTACAAGATCCATCTTTAGTCCGAGCAGCACAGATGGCTTCCTTGCGTCTTCTGCACACACTTTCTTCAACCCACAAAGCTGAATACGCCATCAAAATGTACGGATCAATGGAAAGAAGGTTCAACCATCTCTTGCGGGAGAGAACATGTCATGTGCCCATGCAGAAGGCCCACAAGCCAACTCACTGACTTTGTTGGTCTAGATAATCGTGTACTGAACTTTTCTTAGTTTAAAAATCTTTAAGAATACTCGGTAGTAAAGTTATAACTCCACTCACAACCAAAGCATGATGAGAAAAAAAGCCTTCCGACAGAAAACTGCCATGTTTATCCTCACAGCGCGATCGATGTGTCGATGGACTACATGCCGAAGGTCAGGACAAGCTCTACTAGGCGCGCAAAGAATTCTGTGCGGCTTTAAAAATAATTTCTCCTTGAAGATGATTGGTTAATAATTTACGGTCAGATCACCTGGTAAACTGTTCAAAATATGCTGAATGAAAACTAAGGCTCTTTGGATGGGCGGTTGGTGTAACAACGATGTCAAACCTTATATTTTCAAATGGTAAGCGAAGTATCACTCTTCTAGGCAAAACTCCCATCTTCAAGTGCTTAGGAATACATATACCCAAATAAGTCTGTTCTGTGTACATTTTAACACCCTCGATCTCATTGCTCTGGCTCAATCACAACTTGGGTGTTTAATTTTATATGGAACAACAAACCTGGTCAAATCAGCAGAGACATTGCCATTGTAGTCAGTCTGCAGATGTTGATTTTTTGGCTACGGGTTTTTGTTTCTGTTAGAGCGTGCAAGGAATGAGAGCGCGGAGCGCTAGAGCGATCAAGAAGCGGGGGCAAAAAAAGAAAACGTCCCTCTATTTCTGTCTTTCCCTAGCCCCACTCGCTTGCATTTTGGCTCGTTCATATCTCATGCGCCGGGTTAATATTTTGTTAAGGTTGTGATCTCAAGACAAAATAGAGGGTCTGTGAATAGACGACAATAGTGCTAATATTACTCATTTAGTAAGTTCAAATTAACATTTCCAGGAAGTAGTTGACACATGGTCAATGCTGTTTTTAAAAGTGCAATCAAAGCTTCCTAGCTTCACACCTCTCCACTGGGCGGCATGGTATACTCACCCCGACCAACTGTTCCGACATGACTTGGTGAACGTGCTGGACTGTTTTGATTAAGGTTAGCATCAATTAGCATAGTTAACATTAACTTCACACAATTAAATTGTACTTGATGTCCTCAGATAAAATTAAAAAAAAAAAACAAAACAATATGAAAATGTGATATACAACATTTAAATTTCCATTCCTCACTTTGAAGGATTGCCATTTTTTTCAGAGGGGTCTAACAATTAGCAAACTGGCACATGGAAAATGTAAACATTTATTTTTTTTTTATCTTGGGTGGCTTTTGTTTTGAGAACAATCAAGATAAAAAAGTAATACTTGAATCTCACAACCTACTTAGCACCAGGTATTACTACATTTTGGTGATGTTGCGGTTAGTTTCTTGTATTGTTTTGAGGTCATTAATTTCAGAGGGTGATTAATTACTGGGCATACTATATTTTGGATTTATAATAAAATTGTATTATTTGTGATACAGTGGTAACTCAATTGTTCAGTCACAAACGTGGCACAAAAATCTGGCCGTATTTACAAAAATGATTGACTGAGTGCTTATGTTCAGGCCAGAATAAAGTGAGTGTAATAACGAGGTGGCCCTATAACTGGGGTGACCTTAAGGCTGGGTTCCACTGTATTTACCTTTTAAATTTTACTGAGGTGCATTGCAGCTGGATATTTTAAACCAACTTATACTACTCTCCTGAGTAGTATAAATTCACGGCCACCCTCTTTCATATGGATCCCTCCCAAGGTAAATTAAGGAATGTATTATAAAGTTCAAAACTGTTGGTTCGAACCCTGTGATTGTTTTTAAAGAATTAGCATTCACTTGCATTTAATTTACTGATTGCATTTATTTATCACAGGTTCTAGCAAACCCTCAGATGACTTAACGAAGAAAGATATATAACAGATTTAAAACAAAGCAAAAACTCACTCGCTCTGCTGTTTTTGTTTTGGTTGCTTACTCAATGAAGGGGCTGATGGAGTGCTGGCAATATTATCCAAGGAACCTGAATAGAATAATAATAAAAAAATGATTAAGGTCATACTGTTATTTTGTACAAAGTTTTGTACTAGCCACTGTCTTAATTGAAGTGCCAGTGTTAATAGTCAATGAGCTCTGCAGAGTCCAGGATGAGTCAGCTGGTATTTTAATATTAAAAAATCATGAAATTTAAAACACAACACACTGAATCCTGACCAACATGACCTGACAAACGACTCAACAAAATATTACTGCATTTATCATTACCACCAGACCATAAAGTTTGTTAACAACAGTTTGTCATCTGTCATATATTACGAACTCACAACGTGACCAGCTCCCAGTTGGCTTGATAGCTCAGCTGGTAGAGCACAAAATCTGCACTGGTATCGCAGAGGTCATGGGTTCGAATCCTCCTCAAGCCTGAATTTGTTTCAGACTTTAATTTCACAGCTGCTTAAGTTGTACACTGTTTATATAACTGCGATGATCAATAATGTCTTCGTATCTTTCTCCGCCGTAACCAAATATATGATCTTTCATATTTCACTTGTATATCACAAACTCACAACACGATCATGCAGCTCCCAGTTGGCTTGATAGCTCAGTTTCACTGCAACAGTATTGCAGGGGTCATGGGTTTGAATCCCGTTCTGGCCTGAATTTTTTTACAACGCTTTAATTTCCCAACTGCTTGAGTTGTGTATATTAGACTGCGATGATCAATAATGTCTTCAATTATCTTTCTCCGCAGGTCATACAAACATTAAATGATCTTTTATATATATTCAATTGTTGCCTGAATCTCTTTTTCAGGCTTTAATTTCATAACTGCGATGATCAATATTATGTCTTCGTATCTTTCTCCGCCGTAACCAAATATATGATCTTTCATATTTCACTTGTATATCACAAACTCACAACATGACCATGCAGCTCCCAGTTGGCTTGATAGCTCAGTTTCACTGCAACAGTATTGCAGAGGTCATGGGTTTGAATCCCGTTCTGGCCTGAATTTTTTTACAGCGCTTTAATTTCCCAACTGCTTGAGTTGTGTATATTAGACTGCGATGATCAATAATGTCTTCAATTATCTTTCTCCGCAGGTCATGCAAACATTAAGTGATCTTTTATATATTCAATTGTTGCCTGAATCTCTTTTTCAGGCTTTAATTTCATAACTGCGATGATCAATATTATGTCTTATGATAGTTTGTCATCTGTTATGCGTACAGTTATTACCAAGTACAGACTAGAGAGACTAGTTAGATTAATTTATATTACTAAATGTATGCTAACACAAATGTACCTGAAATTGACCGAGCAATAAGTTTCTTCATTATGCTAATGTCTTTTAGAGGCAGCACCTGACAGGACTCACTTGAAAAATATCATCCACTCTTCCTACAGATATAAAAATGACTAACATCAATATGTAACATCAATATGTAAGTCATTCCAAAAGTTTACACAATTTTACCAATGAGAAGATTTTGCTTGACTAATACACCCTTTTCATAAATGGCTGCCAATTTAAACTTCTTTTGTATGCGTTTAAATTAGCCTCACTAAACTCATTTGGGAGTAAAAATTCTTTTGAATTAGCAACTCAAAAACGAGGTTCGTCAGGCTAATTTTAATACTTACAAAAGAATTTATAATTGGCAGCCATTTATGAAAAGGGTCTATGCCCTAGTTGTGATACATCTAGATCTTTCAGAGAATAATTGATCCTAACAGTGATTTTATTGACTCCAGACTATCTAGTCTTGGTTTCAGAGCTTAATTTGGCTGCGCTACAATAATGGGCCGCTGTGTTGTGTACCTAGGTAATATACAAATATGTCAAAATAACATTTAACTCTGAGCTCACACACTTGGCCCTTTAAATTCAGCAGAACCAATGGCAGATCAATTAATATAAATATATATCAACAAATACTTATGTTAAGACAACCTACAATTACTGGAGTAGTTAATCCCATGACTCAAAGCATGCAGAAAAAAAACCCAGTTCTTTTTTCTGGAAACCGAAACATTTCAAGCTCTGGTTACATGCATGTAGGTCATGTGACTTAATTGGTCGAAGTGCAGAAATGAAGTTATTTAACCTGCACGATCCAAAGCACTGTTATACATGTAGGTTGTACATGTGAGATCTCATGGATCAAATTTTGGTTTACCACCAGTTATATCTAGTCTAGAATGATCCACACAAATTCACTAAATGTGCTTCTATTCTGTTTCACTTTGGCATAAATTATCAGGCTTGTCAGTTAAATGGCAAATTATTAGCAAATTATTTAATTCATAAGGGATAAATTAGATTAAATTAAATCAATAAGATATCCTACCAGGTCCTGTGGGATTTTCTAAATTCTTGTGGAATCCTACACAGGATTTGAATCAGGGAAAACCTTAGACCTGGAGCCTGGAGATTATTAGTACAAGAAAAAGGAAGCAGTATGACAAAACTATCTGTCATGGATTTATCAAAACAGTTATCAAACTGATAATTATTTATCTGACTCTCCTACCCCCTTGCATGGGGAAGCGGGTAGTGGAGGGGGGGGGGGTATTTCCTTGTGAAAAGGTCAAGGATGCTTGTTGTCTTACGGGTGTAAATCATGGATTTTGCCAAAATTTGTCTAACTTAGAGTGTTGAGGACGAAATGTTTTTAGCCACCAGGTTAAGTTAGATGTATCTTGGGGGTTGCACTTGAGGAACTCTGTCATTTAGTGAAAGACATATCGAAGGGATTTAAGGCGGCCGAACACAGTTTTTGCGTGCGCTTTTGCTGATACAATCCAGCGCGCGCACAAGGATTGCAAAAACCGAACATGCCGTCAATAGAGCGACCACTTTATTTACTCAACACCCACACTATCTGTGCTATTTTTCTCTATAATTGAACGCAGTGTATTGATGGGTTTAGTCTTTTATTACAAAGATGTGTTAGAAAAGGTAACGATGCAAAGAACCCAGCAATTCTCAGCTTTTTCTTTGCTACAGAAAGAACCCAGTTAAATGCAGTGCATGCGTAGTAAGTCAAAAAATTGCAATTGAATGAAAACTTGCACTCTCAGAAATTAATGCCTATTTCTTGAGAACCACACATTAGAATAATTTTCACGAAATTTGGGACAAAAATACTTTAGGAAATAAGTGAATGAAGTGCTGGAAAAAATGGAACTTTAAAAAAGGAAATTCTAGATATTCCAGTGAACCTTCAACAAGGGATAATTAAAGATTTCTATTAAATTATTAGCAAAATGGTGTTAGCTTGTGAGAATCGTTACAAGCTTGTTGTATGCAAATTATAAAGAAAATCTAATGACTAGATTTTCTACAAATAAACAAAACCGATTTTAAAGGCCTGTTTGTACTTATTCATGTTGCCATGGCAATGGCACATCCGTCATATCAGCTTAACCATCAAAAAACCAAAGTTTGTGTCGTTAACTTGCTTGAGGCCATTCTTGGCGACCGAGGGATCAGGGGTTTTAGAGAAAAAGGTAAATGAAACACAGGCATCAAAAACTGTGTCCGGCCACCTTAATTCAATATTCCGACGAGCGTCCACGACCTTGTCTCATGGGAGGCATAGGAGTTCCCCACCCCGGGTCCCTTTGTTTTGTGTCGGCTCCCTGGACGACAAGACTGCATGGGTTTGAGGTGAGTCCGAGCCGGCCCGTTTGCTCGTCCACAGCCAAACGAAGGACGAAATACGTGTTACATAATCAGCTTATGTAGTTCTATTTATTCTGTCACCTTTCAGGCATAGTCGTAATGCAGAGTGTTTGACAATTAGTATGCATTGTTCCGCAAGCCCAAATATATGCAGAGACGCTTCTGGAACTTTCTAAGATTTACATAAGTATAAAAACTTGTAAGTTTAGCTCGGCATTTCATTCATTATTAGTGTGTGTGTTCAAGCAATAAAACTTTTGCCATCCGGAGTAGTTAACATGGTGTCAGGATTTTACAAACCCAGCCAAGACTAACGTCGACAGCGATCACCGCCAGCTTTTCGGAAAGATAAATTCTCTCAATCCACAATGGCTGAATTGGAGCATTCACCAGCGCCGAAAGGAAACTTCACGCCGGGCCCCGA
>NC_138146.1:37325123-37350123 GCF_964199315.1 Orbicella franksi | reverse complement strand
GGTAAGCCTATGATCTACGCATCAAGAACCCTCACCGAGACAGAACAACGTTACTCGAACATTGAGCGAGAGTTGCTCAGTGAGGGAGGCGTGAGGGTTTGCGGTGATGCGGTTTTGCGGAAATCTTTATTTTAACCTGCGGTATTGCGGTTTAATAAGACTAAGCGGTTTGCGGTTTTCATAAATTTTCGATCGCGGTAATCGGTAAAAAAGAGTCTGCAGCCGTCTGCGCTTTCCAGTTATGACAGTTATTACTCGGATCCTGACGCTTCCGATGACTTTTGATCTCTTGTTTATGTTTTACAAGGGTCCATTGTTGTGCAGGCAAGCTTTGCTGTTTGTAATTTCCGCCTTTTCCAGTTAATAATTGGTACGATTAACCATTTTATCCAATGATAAGTCGACTGGTTGACTTTCTGGGCTGGGAATCTTTCGCTCGGATTTCCTACAGTATTTGCCATGGCCTCGTGCGGGACAATGTCTGCCGAGCAAGAAGAAGTGGTTATAAGGATGATCGGGAAGAGACGATGTTACTTCAAGGAGAGATTGGAAGCTCAGCGACGTTTCTTCTGGGATCAAAGAACTGGCTTCTGGAGAGTTATACGCTTCAACAATCGTTTGCTTTACTGAGCACTTCATGGGGCTGACAACGTTGTCTTCGGGTCATTCAAAATTCTTCTTGGAAAATTTTAAATGAAATTTAAGGTTGATTCAGTCAAATTGCGACATAAAATGGAAGTTCCGAGCTCGTATTCGGGATATTTGAGCTTGAAAACTAGCATCTTGACGAATTTTCACCAAACAATTAGGTCGCGGAAAGCTTGCGTTGTGTAACATTCGAGTGGTTTCCAGTGTTGAGGTCGTAAACATCGATGTTTTTCAATTGGGTAACTCAGCAGTATTCGTGCGTGCGCGAGCGCACTTATATTAGTTCCACAGCTAGAAGTAATCATGACGGCACCGTAGCACATTTGTAACTACGGTTTCGGTATTTTGGTAAATTTCCATGCGGTATTGCGGTTTTTTATGTTTTTTTTCACGCGGTTTTGCGGTTTTTGGACCCCCCTTACGTCCCCCTCCTCAGTGTCGTCTTTGCCCTTGAAAGATTTCATCATTATGTGTATGGATACACAGCGGCGGTGCAAACAGATCACAAGTCATTGGTCAGCGTGTGGAAGAAATCCATAGTGTCTAACTCACCACGCCTTCAGAGGCTATTGCTGAGACTATCCCAGTATGATGTGAGCATTGAATACCTGAAAGGAAAGGATAATGTCGTAGCTGGCGCACTATCCAGAGTGTCTCCTCAGCCAACACCTAAAAATGGTGAAAGACAAGGACAAAATGTGCGAGCACTACAAGACTGCAAGGGATCTACCTTCACTGCCACAGAATCAGAGAGTGTACGTACAAGTTCACCCCCAGTGTAACCAATGGACCCCAGCAACCGTTACCAAAACGCCAGTAGCGTCTCAACCGAGATCGTACAGTGTCGAAACTACTAATGGTGCCCAGTTAGTGAGAAATCGTTGCTTCATTCGTCCAGCTCAAGAGACTGTTCCGATACTGCCGAGAGTGTAAAGCGTGACGAGAGCACCAGCAGTGAACGACCAAGACGTGTGATTGCAAGACCTAAAAGACTTATAGAGACAATTTAGTTTCAGCATTTCAGTTAAGGCCTTAAGCTATTTTCAATTAGAGGGGAGATGTTACATAATCAGCTTATGTAGTTCTATTTATTCTGTCACCTTTCAGGTATAGTCGTAATGCAGAGTGTTTGATAATTAGTATGCATTGTCCCGCAAGCCCAAATATATGCAGAGACGCTTCTGGAACTTTCTAAGATTTACATAAGTATAAAAACTTGTAAGTTTAGCTCGGCATTTCATTCATTATTAGTGTGTGTGTTCAAGCAATAAAACTTTTGCCATCCGGAGTAGTTAACAATACGTACGTCTACCAAAGTGGCCCTGCAACTAGCCTTGCACTGTGAAGTTCTCAAAACATCATCGTAATCGTAATCCCTGAACAGTCTAAACAAACGAAAACACTCGACTCACTCACGGGTCTGGACGCGATACTCGCTCACTCGCCTCACGTGTAAGGACCACGACAAATCAAGCCATTGATTCAATCTGTTGCTGAGGAATTTTTCTTCGCTTTCGCTGCTCAAAGTAGCTTCAGTGGTTTGTCAGAGCAGAGCAAAAAGCAGTGTCATTTCAAAAGGCGGAAGTTTCACGAATCAGTTTGCAATCCTCCTGCATCCCACCCACGCAGCTCCACGCTCGTTCCAGACTTTTTAGGCCGCGTTTCACGCTCCATTTCTCACTTACACCAAACTTACACCAAGATTGTCTAATCGGCGTGGGTGGGTGCACCGTGGGCCGTGCGTGAAAATAATGCAAGATTTTATTATAGCTCTAAATGGTTCAGATGTTCCTGCTAGCTCGATATAAATCGAAAGCGGCTAATTTTTTGCTTCATATGAAAAGAATTGGGAAAGTGCGACATCGTCGAATTGGTACATTAGAACGCGGGAATAGACCTTATCACGGTTTTGAAAGCCATCTTGTCGGTTTTCAGAAAATTCTCTCGGCACTGGTTCAATCTTTATTCAATGTTTACACTCACTCGTTCGATTTCATTCTGTTCTTTTGTAAGATCTTAAACACTACAACTTATATTACCTGTAGATTGCAAACAAAATTACACTGGAACAATCTTTAATAGACGGGCGGGCAACGCGCATCAGAAATTACAGCGTTTGAATGGAAATTCCGTGGCAAATGATTCTCTTAAAAATTGAATCCCGAACAATTAATTTTATAAATAGCAAAGCAAAGATACTGGACAGCGAATTACATTGACTGAATTTGAGGGAAGTAGCTGCTCCTGAGCTGTCCCAGAAAGCATCGATGTCGCGCTTTTCCGATTTTTTTTCATTAAAAGAAAAAGTCCGCCTCGCCGCTCGATGTACCAGGCCGAAGTTGAGAAATCTGCGAAGTTATAAGAATCCGTATCAAACTCGCGGAAATATTGGACGGATCCATGAGGATGGCTCTCAAATAAAACTTGGAAAATTTTCAAGTTTCAAGTTTTGTTATTCGGCTCGGTCCCGATATATAGACTTAAACAGGATCAGTTGGACCTATATGATAAGATCTTGCGTTATCTTCACGCACGACCCACGACGCACGACCCACCCACCCACGCGATTTAGCCTCACCCCAGTCCACAAACTGATGTAATCTTGGGTTTTTGATAAGTGACTCGCTTTTAACGAGTACCCTGTTCTAGTAAAAATCACTGCATGGGTATTGGACCGGGTCGAGCGAAGTGTCCGTGCTATAATCATGATATCTGGTTTCTGCGGGGATAGCAAGTGAACTGTCGGTAATGACGTTGAACTTGCGTAGAGCTGAGACTTGCGTTGGGTGGCCAAACGGACTCACAAGTTTCCTTGCAAGTAAACGCAAGTCGCGACTCTCAAGTTCTCTCAAGTCTCTCGTGTGCCACTTTTTTTTTCTTGCCACATTTGACGTCATCTGTGATCTATTACTGAACAGACGCATAGCAACATGGAATCTCTTTGTTAAGTACGCGGTATAGATGCATGCAGGGGTTTAAAGAAGAAGAAAAGCTAAGTCGATCGCGAGCAACTTAAGCTTCTTTAGTGCTCTGCAAACTCCCAAAAGCAACCATTCCTCGATAGACGCACATATGACATAACGACAGGGCCCGGGGAAGCTGGGGATGGCATAGTGGCGAGAAGAACACTTGCCTTCCACCAATAGGGCCCGGGTTCGATTCCGGCCGGGTGTTAATTGTAGATTGATTTTCTTATTGGTTCTTGCCTTGCTGCGAGGGTTTTATCTCTGAGTACTCTGGTTTTCTCTCTCCAGGAAAACCAACATTTCCAAATCCCAACTCGACCAGGATAGACGACTTGAGTGAATATCAGTCAGGGCTGAGGTGGTTTCCTTTGTCTTTAAATATTGTTATTCTTTAACAGTGTCCGGGCTAGATTCGCATTTCTGTTCGCTAGAATTTGTTCCATTTGAAATGTTTAAACAAGCATGGTATACTTTGGCTCAATAGTGATCTAATCGGGCGTATCATAGAAAGTGAACAATATAAAAGCAGAGATCGATACAACGCAAAATGACTTTTTTTAAAGGAGTAGTACATTTATTTAAGCCTTCGATATATTTACAAAACTAGATAAGCTCTGTTTTCGTTGTCTTTGTTAATGCTCTCTAGGGTTAGAAAATCCACTCCAACAGAAGAGTTAGGGAGGCCTTCATTATGCTTTATTTTCAAAATTAACAAAGATTTTCCTGCGTCGAGCGGACGAAAACAATTTCTTCTAAAGGGCAGCATATTCTTGCAGATGTCGCGCCAAATTGTTGTATTGCAGGTGTAGAAGTGTTGGTGTAAGTATAATTACTAGTGTCGCACGTTTCAGCAACATCTTGCACAGAGTAAAACTTATTCCGCTCTGTAAACTTTAAAACAACATGTTAGGCACCGCAACCTCCAACACGCGTGTATTAATACGCACAACGAAGCTTTTCAGCTTGCAATGCACCACTGTTTTGCAACAAACCGCAAGGAAATATTGCCTTTATTATATGGCCTTTAAAGGCGACAAAATCTACTCTCACTAATTCTTATCTATGGACCTCAGGTCGATACGAGCGTGCATCCATTGAGTTGTGGTGCAGTCTCGCTAGATCGGGCATGATTGTAACATTGAAAATAGCTCCTTATTTGGACTACCAAATAACTTGACTATCCTTATCAATTCGAGAAACTTAAAAATGGAAGACTTACATCATTTACCCTTCTCCACTAGTCTTTACTAGTCGTATTAGTGTTAAAATAAAAAGGAATTGAGGTCACCATGTAGTGGTTCTGATAACCTAAGAATTTTTTGTGTTCAGTCTGTTTTTTACAATTGAAGTATAAACGAAAAAATTAAAAGTTACGCTACAATCCTTTTTTTACAATTGGGGAGATACAACTATTGTCGGAATCTCAATTATAATATAACTTTCAAGTTTTGAAGTGTCTATTTGCAGAGTCATATGTGGATGTCGACAATTTCTTCGAAGCTTTTACATACAAAACCATCGCACAAAAACAGTGACAACAGTAAGAAGAGTAACTCTGTTGAGAGTCAATTGGTGGTTTCTGGCTGAGGAAGCTGCAAAAAAAGATAATATGAGAGAGCTCAAGAAAAAACTTGTAACCTGTTATTCTCCAGTCTGTTTTGCTGCATGCACAATTAGCATTGTCTATCTTATCACAAGTCAATACTGACAGAAATACAATAAAAAGTAGAGAGTGGACATGGGACAAGACACAACACTGAAAAAAAAGGTATATAATATTGTAATTATTACCAATTTAGGAAATTACCTGGAGAGAATCACCCCCAGGAAATCAATATGTACATTTGCACGCAGACTGAAGATGTGCCAACTGTCTCACGCAGATTTGGACTTCCCTTGAATTCAACCTAGTTTTAAACGTTTACTATCCTTTTTTGTTTAAGTACCTCTTGTGAATCAGGTTCCACCCAATTTTAGCTCAAAACTGAGATCTTAGAGAATTTGTTGTCGCTACCACTCATGATGTCTGTCTATTCCGTATGTCAATATGTCTTAAATAAAATTAGCATTGTTCCTCCAAAAGCCGCGAGTACCACTAACTGATTATCTCAAGCCTTGGCAATATACTGGAGACAATTTAACGAAACTAATTGATGATTCAACACTTACCTTTACAATATCTTCCGTTTCCAGTGTAGCCTTTTCTGCAGGCGCAGGTGTAAGAACCAGGCTTGTTAACACAACTTGCATAAGCGTCACAGAGATGATTTCTTTCGCTACACTCATTGACGTCATCACACGACAATCCATCTCCTTTGAATCCTGGGTGACACGTACAGTCATAGGAGCCAATGGTGTTTTTGCAGATCGCATGCGCATTGCAGTTGTGTGTAGTCGTTTTACACTCATTGATGTCATCACACGAAAATCCATCTCCTTTGAATCCTGGGCGACACGTACAGTCATAGGAGCCAATTGTGTTTTTGCAGATTGCATGCGCATTGCAGTTGTGTGTAGTCGTTTTACACTCATTGATGTCATCACACGACAATCCATCTCCTTTGAATCCTGGGCGACACGTACAGTCATAGGAGCCAATGGTGTTTTTGCAGATCGCATGCGCATTGCAGTTGTGTGTAGTCGTTTTACACTCATTGATGTCATCACACGACAATCCATCTCCTTTGAATCCTGGGCGACACGTACAGTCATAGGAGCCAATGGTGTTTTTGCAGATCGCATGCGCATTGCAGTTGTGTGTAGTCGTTTTACACTCATTGATGTCATCACACGACAATCCATCTCCTTTGAATCCTGGGCGACACGTACAGTCATAGGAGCCAATGGTGTTTTTGCAGATCGCATGCGCATTGCAGTTGTGTGTAGTCGTTTTACACTCACTGATGTCATCACACGACAATCCATCTCCTTTGAATCCTGGGCGACACGTACAGTCATAGGAGCCAATTGTGTTTTTGCAGATTGCATGCGCATTGCAGTTGTGTGTAGTCGTTTTACACTCATTGATGTCATCACACGACAATCCATCTCCTTTGAATCCTGGGCGACACGTACAGTCATAGGAGCCAATGGTGTTTTTGCAGATCGCATGCGCGTTGCAGTTGTGTGTAGTCGTTTTACACTCATTGATGTCATCACACGACAATCCATCTCCTTTGAATCCTGGGCGACACGTACAGTCATAGGAGCCAATGGTGTTTTTGCAGATCGCATGCGCATTGCAGTTGTGTGTAGTCGTTTTACACTCATTGATGTCATCACACGACAATCCATCTCCTTTGAATCCTGGGTGACACGTACAGTCATAGGAGCCAATGGTGTTTTTGCAGATCGCATGCGCGTTGCAGTTGTGTGTAGTCGTTTTACACTCATTGATGTCATCACACGACAATCCATCTCCTTTGAATCCTGGGCGACACGTACAGTCATAGGAGCCAATTGTGTTTTTGCAGACAGCATACCCATTGCAGTTGTGTGTATTCGTTTTACACTCATTGCTGTCATCACACGACAATCCATCTCCTTTGAATCCTGGGAGGCAAGTACAGTCATAGGAGCCAATAGTGTTATTGCAAAATGCATGAGCACTGCAGTTGTGCAGAGTACCTTTGCATTCATCAATATCCTGACATGACATGCCATCCCCATGGAATCCTTCGAGACAAGTACAATTATAATAGCCAATAGTGTTGTTGCAGAGTGCATAAATACTGCAATTGTGCATATTATCCTTGCACTCATCAACATCCTGACATGACAAGCCATCTCCATGAAACCCTTCAAGACAATTACAATCATAAGAACCAATGGTGTTATTGCAGTGTGCATAAATACTGCAATTGTGCATATTGCCTTTGCACTCATCGAGATCTTCACATGTTATGCCATCTCCATGGAACCCTTGAACACAAGTACAATCATAAGAGCCAATGGTGTTATTGCAGAGTGCATGAACACTACAGTTGTGCATATTGCCTTTGCACTCATTAAGATCCTGACATGGCATGCCATCTGCATAAATGGAACCGTTTCTTTTAAAGCCAGTGTTACAAACACAAATGTAACGATTTTTGTCTCTACTGAATTCAGCTGTACAGGTTGAGTTGGAGTCACAAAGTGGCATCTGTCTGCAGTCAACTGACGCGGCAAAACTTGTGCTGTCGTTTTCAACTGTCATGGACGATAGTACAGAATGAAAGATTTTAGGAAATCACTGAGACTGAAATGAAACTTAGATGGTTTATCTAAGTGTTATGCATGCAGAGAATTAACGTTCGTCTTAAAAAAAAACAGCTAGAAGAAATCTTTCCTTGACGGGGTTGGAAAGGTAAAGGCGCCATGTGTATATTCAAAGCAATCGAGGAGTTTGTCACTCGCACAATTTCGTTGTGGTTAGCCTGTTTACGGTTAGCTCTCGGTAATGGAAACGAGAATGCGATGTTAGTTAAAACGTCTGCGGTCTGCAAATGTCATACACCGATCGCACACGCAGCTTAACATATCGTTAAAGAGTACCGGATCCACGAAGCTACTCTAAGGTACCGTAACCACACTCGTCACTTTTACGTTTTACAATAGCAAGTCGCTTCACTACTCCGATTCCAGTGGAAGCAAATAATGATTATTATCAGCATATGTTGTGATTTTATACACTTCACCAGCTAGCAGTCTTATTTAATAAACATGTAAAATAAGAGATTCATAAATGTCTGCAGAATGTGCCAAGCGAAGTATTCTATTTTTCTTGACTCACCATCATAGACAATAGCTAGAACAATTATGGCAGCACTGAACACAAGGCCATAGCAATGCTGCATATACCTACCTTCCTTGTCACGAGATTGATTGGCCATCACAATTATGAGAAGAATCACAGCCAAAATAAACACCAAGACGGGTGTTGCCTCGGAGTAGCTGACGATCGAGAGTTTGTTACTAGTGCGTTTCTCATAGGACGTGCCATCAGTCACTTCATCGAGATGGAGTCTATGATATTTCGCTTTAGATTGTGACATAGTAATGTGTTCACTTTCTGTACGATGCTAACATTTTCTTCAGATGATTCACGAAGTTGACATGCAGCAGACAGAGGTGCAACCTAAGCGTTTCCCACTACTTTCGATTCTCGGAAATCGGGGAAGCCACCTTTATATGACGACAAGACATTTCATTGGTTACCAATTCAACATGCATGACAGGGTGAAATCGGTCACCGCTTCATAAAAGATTTGTTCGAAAGGTCAGCGGAAACCAATTATGCTTACCGCCAAAACCTCAAGAAATTTCTGTTGAAATATTAGACAACCCACTGAGCTGCTCTTCTTTTTCCGTTTGGGAAGGAAAGTCGGAAATGTCCCAGTCTCGAGTCTCTCACAAACCGAAAACAAGAACGGGAAATCAAATCATACACGATAAGATCCATTACTTCGAGCTGATTTACTGATTTGGGAAAAACCCAAGGCCTTAATTTCCATTACTTAATGGTCAGGCGATCAGTTCCTTCCTGTGCTGGCAGCCATGTGACCTTTTTAACACGTTCGTCATCGCTCTTGGCTGTGCTGTGCTCTTTACTGTAATAACTAGCCAGAAAAGCAAACCTCTCTATCCTTCTACTGACTTACTAAACGACTTACCGTAACATAGGGTTGGATTTAGGGATGATATTAGCATTAGAGTTACGTGCAGGGTTAATAAGAGCTATATGTCTGCAGTCCACCGCCGTCCAAGGGTCTGCAGTAATACACTGATGACAGACTCTTTAAGACTCAGATATAGCGTCCACGTATAGACCATACAGTACCTCCTCGGGACTGAGGGTAGGTTATTTGGCTCATAACTATATTTTTGTTTTGGACTGGATGTGCAACAAACAACAACGGATATTCTTTGTCTCACTCAGTTTTCAGCGGGCTGCTTGGTTAGTAAATAAGAGATACCTATACGAGTCGAATCTTAGATGCCTCCATTAGGATCAGCACAATGTGCAAGAAATATTAGTAGCAGTTTTTAGCGATTCTAATTGTAGACGACATCAACAGGAGGTAACTAATTACTAACGATACTACGAACAGTAGGTCAGTCCAGATCATTCAGATGGGGAAGAACACGCCTGTTTGGGAGAACTTTGATACACAACGCCTGAGAGCAGCAACTAGATATGATATAAGCCTTGCCAAACAAAAGACACAGCTTGTCACCCCGTGATGGGATGGTCGGAAAACACCCGGCGTCTTGCGAAACAGAGCTGAGGTTCTGGTAGATTTGTAACACCTTTTACTCTGTCTAAAATAAAGTTTAACGTATGTTCTCATCTTCGAATTAACAATTTAATTGATTCATGCTTAGCCTGTGACTATCTGTGTATGCAGGAGTTTGAAGAGCACAAATTAGGGGCTTGGCTCTCCAGCTTCTCTACTGCTCTGCTATTAAATGCCAAACGCATCCATAACTTGTTAGACGTACTTCTAACACAAGAACCCCTATAACTTAGCGCAGGAGGCCTGGAAAGCCGCGATGAAAGTCTGTCCACGTGTACCAGTAGGAGAGTTTGCGAAATCCACTTTCGTTCTTTAGTTTCGGAATTGAAAAGATTTTACTAACATGCTCCACTACAACTTTTCTCGTTCTCCCAAACTCGTAAACCTATTTTTTAAATTATTCTGTTTTATAATTTACGAAGTCTTTGCACTTCTCTAGTGGCGAATCTTAAGTTTAACAACAACAAAAACAAACACAACAGCAACAACAACAAGAACAATTTTATTACCTTTTTCAAACAAATATTTACAAACGTCATTAAAAAAACCGGGAACCGGCAAAAGATACTGAGGAGCGTATTTGATATCAGTTTAAAATTACAGATTATTGGCTACACAGCTCTAAAACGAGAAAAGAACAAAACAAAAAAAGAGGGAGGAAGAAAACACTAGCTATTTGGTAATAAATAATTACAAGTAAAACCTCCAGAAGTCAATAGCTACAAGTTGAAATCAAAGTCATAAATATTCGCTGATTAATTACGAAATGTAGTCTTCGTTTCATGTACATATAGGCCTGTATAAGATTCAGTTATTCTTTAGAAAATGGCATCCTATTAAAATTGTTCACCTCTACAGAAAGGAATGGCTGTAAACTAATGCCCAACGAAACCTGGCAGAATGACAGCATTTAACTTTCTTTAACAGTGTTTGATAGTCATATTAAACTATCATAGTGGTTGCATTAGCTATATGCCTCAAACTAAAATAAAATGAAAACACTGACATCGAGGTCAGCATCCATTGCTTTTGATAACCTAAGAATTTCTGTTTTGTTTTCACTTTCTTTTACAACTAAAGTATAAATGTAGAAAACAAAAAAGTCTGGGTCTTTGATCAACTTCGGTCGGAATGTAAATTAAAAATTTACTTTCAATCTTTTTTAATGAACTATTGAAACACTTTAAAGAGTACTTTATGTAACATCTATACTCTCTTCGAAGTTGTTACATACAGAACAATAGACTAAAAGCAATACTCATACTAAAAAGAAAAAATATGTCGAGAAGCACTTGTTGATTTGTGGCAGAGGAAGCTGCAAAAGATAAAAATAATATGAAAAACTTGCGAAAAACAAACTACAATCTTCTATTCTCCCAAACCTGCCAAACCTGGTTCGCTATCTGTACAGTTACATTGTCATGAATCTTATCTTTTACCTCTGTGTAAATACAGTCAGCTGCTCATTGAGGGAACGGAGCAATCTGATGTTGTTACCTTTTCTGTTGTGGTACTGAGGCCATTAACGTTAATGAATCTGAATGACTTGCTTACCTTTACACTGTTTGCCATTTCCGTAATATCCTTTTAAACAGGAACACTGATATGATCCCCAAGTATTACTGCACACAGCTTTGGGATGACAATCGTGCGCACCCCGTGCGCACTCATCTAAATCACTACATGACATCCCATCACCATAGAAACCTGCATCACAGCCACAAGTGTAAGAGCCCTGTGTGTTAATGCAACGAGCGTTCCAGCTACATCTGTCTGTTCCATCTCTGCATTCATTAATGTCTAAACAAAAGTATGTTAAATCGTCGTTAGTACGCTCGTTATTTTAGTACTTATCTTCATTGAAGTCCTAACTTATTTTTTGCTCAGTCTACAGCCTTAGAGAATTTGTGGTAATTACAGATGACGTTTGAGTTATAAAATATTAAATTAAATTAAAATTAATTAAATTTTCGATATCTTTAAAGTTCGAAACGTGTATAAAACAAAATTAAAACCTAATGAGTTAATATCTAGATAACTAATCTACAATACAAACATTTATAAAAAAGGCTTTCAAAAACAATTCGATTTTATAAACTTGTCTTTATAATTAGTAAAATTAAAGCTTTTCTCTCCAAAATATCAGTGATTACTTTAAAACCCTAATACTTCATACCTTTTACACTGGAGACGTATTTGTTTGGCATAAATCACACAGGGGAAAAACAGTGAACAGGAAAGCAATGAAACTTAAATTGCTGATCCAATACTTACCGTTGCAATATCTTCCATTGCCGGTGTAGCCTTTTCTGCAGAAGCAGCTGTAAGAACCAAGCTTGTTAACACAGGTGGCGTGAGCATCACAGAGATGACTTCCAACGCTGCACTCATTGACGTCAGAGCATAAACGACCATTGCCATGGAAACCATCATTGCATGAACATGAATAGGAGCCCACAGTGTTCTTACAAGTTGCATGCGAACTGCAGTCATGTGATCCATCCAGACATTCGTCGATATCTCGACACACTCGACCATCACCACGAAACCCAGAAATACAGCTGCATTCATGAGAACCTTCAGTATTTGCACATGCTGCTTGTGTGTGGCACTTGTGAGTACCATCCTTGCATTCATCGATGTCATGGCAAGACCAGCCATTTCCTCTAAAACCCGGTAGACAGGTACAATAATAAAAGCCAATACTGTTATTGCAGAGTGCATGAACACTGCAATTGTCCATATTGTTATTGCACTCATCAATATCCTGACAAGATATGCCATCTCCCTGGAATCCTTCAAGGCAAGTACAATCATAGGAGCCAATAGTGTTATTGCAGAGTGCATAAATACTGCAATTGTGCCCATTGCCGTTGCACTCATTAACATCTTGACAAGATATGCCATCTCCCCGGAATCCTTCAAGGCAAGTACAATCATAGGAGCCAATAGTGTTATTGCAGAGCGCATAAATACTGCAATTGTGCCCATTGCCGTTGCACTCATTAACATCTTGACATGACACGCCATCTCCATGGAATCCTTCAAGACAGGTACAATGATAGGAGCCAATAGTGTTATTGCAGTGTGCATGGACACTGCAATTGTGCATATTGTCTTTGCACTCATCAATATCCTGACATGACTTGCCATCTCCATGGAAACCTTCAAGACAGGTGCAATGATAGGAGCCAATAGTGTTATTGCAGTGTGCATGGACACTGCAATTGTGCACATTGTATTTGCACTCATCAATATCCTGACATGACTTGCCATCTCCATGGAATCCTTCAAGACAGGTACAATGATAAGAGCCAATAGTGTTATTGCAGAGTGCATAAACGCTGCAATTGTGGACATTGTCTTTGCACTCATCAACATCTTGGCATGACTTGCCATCTCCATAGAATCCTTCGAGACAAGTGCAATCATAAGAGCCAACGGTGTTATTGCAGCATGCATAAATACTGCAATTGTGGACATGATCTTTGCATTCATCAACATCCTGACATGACTTGCCATCTCCATGGAATCCTTCAAGACAGGTACAATCATAGAAACCAATAGTGTCATGGCACAGTGCGTGAACACTACAATTGTGGACATTGTCTTTGCACTCATCAACATCCTGACGTGACATGCCATCTCCATGGAATCCTTCAAAACAAGCACATTCATAAGATACAATGGTATTATTACAGTGTGCATAAACACTGCAATTGTACATATTACCTTTTGCACTCATCGCTATCCCGGCAAGACATGCCATCTCCATGGAATCCAACAAGACAAGTACAATTGTAAGAACTATTAGTGTTATTGTGGTGTGCATAAACACTGTAATTGTACATGCTGTCATTGCACTCGTCATTATTATGACATGAAATGCCATCTCCATGGAACGAAGACAAGTACAATCATAAGAGCGTGACCGTAAATAAACCTCGAAAAAATATTTCCGCGCGAATTATTTCCGCCAAGCTTGCTTTTGCGTCACGCTCGACGGACTAGGCGAAAGAGGGACCAGTCTTAGTCTAAATCGCCAAAAAAAAAAACCCACCGTCACAAGGCCAGATAAATTTACCATCACATCAACTCATCACGGCAACCGTACTGCGCTGAGAATTTCAAATGATATTCGGTTTTCTGTAATCTTTACATGCACTCGGCTTTTTTGGCGTGATCGTGGTAACGTTCCAACAACCATTTGGAATTACATTTGGTACACCAAGAGTAGAAAATGCACATCTTACGTGTGACACTACATTACAAGTGAAGTTTATTTTTACATTTTAAAATAACGTTACTTAATTATATTTTGAACTAAAGGGAGTTTCCCTTACAAAGTCTATAGCGCGTTCGCTTATTGAATCAACAGTCACGTACCGAGGTTGCGCGGCCTAGCGCCTATGCATAAAAGGTCATAAGAACAAACACTCTGAGATATAATTGAACGCTATTTTGTGGCGAGAACCAAAAAAATGCAAGTCAAAAGCAAATGCAAAAACAAGAATAAGAAAAAAAAGTACTCAGTCTGTACAGTCTGCATGGTCTGCACAGTCCGCAGTCTGCGGTCTGCGGTCTGCAGTCTGCATGCATGGTCTGCGTTTTGGGATGACCGCTTTTGCCAGACTAAACTTCTGACAGGGACAATATCTGAGAATAAAGCTTCTTTCATATTGATTTATTCTTTTAATGCCTAGCCTCTTACGAAAACGTTTGAGCATTAAAAAAATTCCAAATTTTTAGCGATGCAAGTGCCTCGATTTTCCTGTTTGCCTTGCGTATTGTTGGAGGTATTCATTATCAGTGTCCTGCTTGCAGGCTCGCATCTTGCAGGATCGACGAAGCTATTCCTCATATAACCAACCGCGCAACCTTCATCGTCCACGTCGCGACAGTTTTACAAAGCAGTGAATGTCGCGTTGTCACTCCGTCCCAGATCAAAAGCAAATATAATAATAACAAATAATAAATGTTATGATTTGATGCATTAGGGTAACTTGAGTCTTCTCGAATTTAGGGCCCTTTTTTCCTTTTCCCGAAAACCTTTGGTCTTTTTGCCTTTCCAAAAATCATAGCTGACTTAAATTCGCGGTTCCCAAAACGACACTTCCATCAATCGGAAACAACAAGCATTAAATTTCTCATATCGCGAAAGTTCCGGATGATAACTCTCTTAAGAAAATCAGTGGCAATCAAAGGCCTTCCGAACAGATAATTTACCAAAACGATTCGCTGGAGCCCCTGTTATTTTATATGTGACGCAGAAATGCTTCACTGCGCTGAACGGAGCATTTTATTTGCGCGACTCGTCGACTGCGTAACAGGATCATTAATATCATAGCAGCGCTAAACATGCACTAGAACACAACCTGATATTTGTAGTAACTTTCTTTATAATGTTTACCATTACTGCATTTACCTACCTTCCTTGCAAGTAGTGGAGATCTCAAATATGAGAACAAAACACACCGCTAACACAATCAGGAACACTACCAAAAGTGCCATAATCGCCATCAGTTTCTCTCTGGAGATGGCTTTATTCCACTTCATCATCAATTCTTTGATCTTTGGCACGATCGACAGTTTCTTACTTGTGTGTTTCTTATAGGATGTGGCATCAGTCACTTCATCGGGACGATTGAGATTATGATATTTCGCTGGAGATTGTGACATACTGATCTGTTCTTCTTTCGTTGTTAAGGTATTCTTAGCAAGATTCACAAACAAAGGTTCAAGCCTGTTCATAGACAACTCACTGAAATGCAACCTAAGCGTTTCTAAGTACTTTCGATTCTCGGAATTCGGGGAAGCCCCTTTATATGAAGAAACGACTTTTGATTGGTTGCCAATCAGACATTACGTGGATAACGAAGTGATCATCAAAAATATGTTCGAAAGGTTATCGGAAACCAGATATGCTTTTTACCATTTAGCCAAAAACTCAGGAAACTTCGATTGAAAGTCAAATGGAACATACATTTAGTTTTCAGGAAAATTCGTTCGGAAACTGCAGTCAAGTGAATCTGCCTCCAGAGGTATTTTTCTTTTTTCCATTCGGAAAGGAAGGACGTCCGATTTCCGTCTCTCATCAACGGAGAACAAGAACGAGAAACCGAATTATAAACGGTAATTAATTATAAGTTTCATTGCTTTCGGTTGGTTTGCTGATTTGTGAGAAGAAAACCCTTTCCATCATTCAATGGTCAGGCGACGTGAACAGTGAGCTTCCCAAGTGACATCAATGACCTTCCTTTATCACGTCATCCAACTTAATTTAGTTGCAGTGCAAGCGAAGGATGTGCTGTGCTCTTACATTAATAACAGATAAGTAAACGTCTCTCGTCTTCTACTGAGCATGGAGCGTTTATCATAACTTGCGGAGACGGGTTTGTTCAGGGCCAATACTAGTGTTACAGGGATATTGTAATGGTAGTCTAAGGTTATTTACGGCCAATATTACGACGAGTTAGGGTTAGTCAGCAGTCCTCTCCAATACACAGTCTGCCGTCTGTGTCCGCTGCAGTAGGCAGCCTGCGTTCTGTGTCTTACACAGACCGACTCTTTTATTAACCTCCAACCGGACTAATTACCGGCAACTCTTTCGGGCGGATCCTCCCTCCATAGACCATATCTGAGGGTCAGTTACTTGTTTAATAACTTTATTCTTGTGTTGGGACTAAGCTTGAATTAAAATAATAAAAAAACAGAATAGATATTTTGGTCTCACACAAATCTTACGCTGCGAGTGTAGGAAATGACGAATCCCTGGTTTACTATCAGTACAGCTCGGATTTCTTAAGCTCGATTCTTATATGCTTCTTTTGGGATCAGTGAAATCTGTCAAGAACACGAGTAGTACGTAGTTTTCACCAGTTCTAATTTTAGACGAGATCAATAGAAAATACTGACTAACGATACAACGGAATGAGCTAGTTACAGAGTAATGACTGGAAAATCTATAGTCTCTTCGAAGTATTTACATACAGCAACATAACACAAAACAAAAAATAAAAGCAATAATAATAATAAACCCAAACACAGAGGCAATAATAATAATGGGAAGAAACGCTCTGTTGGGAGGTACTTGGTGGTTGGTTTGTTTGTTTATTGTTTGTGCTTGGTTTGCGGCAGAGGGAGCTGCAAAAGAAAAAAAGGCCAATATGAGGAACCTTGAGAAAAAACTACATTCATCTACTCTCCAAACCTGAATTCGAAAAACGTGGTTTGCTTCCGTGTAATTACACTGCCCATGCATCCAAATCGCAAGATAATAAATGAAATGCGATGAAAAACTAGACAAACCTCGAAAAGTATTCTACATTCCCCATATCGAGGAAGACGTAAAAAAAAAAAAAAGAAACGGTATATAATATTATCACCAATTCAGGTAAAGGCTTGGAGAGAATCACTCACGGTAGGGGAATCAACGTGCACTCTTATACTTACGCTGGGTATATGCCAAATGTCTTACTAATCTTGTCTTGTTTAAATCTTTACCCTTCTTAAATAAATATGTAGTCATTATTTGTTATTTCTGTTGCGGAACTGAGGCCGCTGTATGCTTTACCGCAATAAATGTATAAGGTAACGTAAATGACCTGAATGACTTGCTTACTTTTACACTGCTTGCCATTTCCGTGATATCCATTTAAACAAGAACAGCGATATGATCCTATTGTATTGATACACTTCGCTTTTCGATGGCAGTCGTGGACACCCCCTGCGCACTCATCTATATCACTACATACCAATCCGTCACCATGGAAACCGGAATTGCAGCTACAGGTGTAAGAGCCTTGCGTGTTAATGCAACGCGCCTTCACGTGGCATCTGTTCGTTTCATCTCTGCATTCATTGATGTCTAAAGAAATATGAGTTAGTTTGATCGTTATTTTATCTGCAGTTTCGAAATTTGTGCGTTCGAAATATATATATCATGATATATCAAACAATATTAAAATCCAAACAATAGAAACAGAAAAAAAAACTTTCAAACACCACTCAATCCTGTAAACGTGACTTAAGTAAAAGCCGTGCGATCATCTGAAGCCCTGGCACTACACATTGGTTACAAATTTGTTTACCATAAATCATGCAAGAGGAAAACTATGAAAACGATATCAACGATATCAACGATATCAATGAGATCCAGTACTTACCGTTACAGTATCCTAATCGTCCATCTCCGTTGTAGCCTTTTTTGCAGGAGCAGCTGTAAGAACCAGGCTTGTTAACACAGCTGGCATGAGCATCACAGACATGACTTTCATCTCTGCATTCATCGATGTCAAAGCAAACACGACCATCACCACGGAAACCGTCATCGCACGAACACGAATAGGAACCATCAGTGTTCCAACAAGTTGCATGCGAATTGCAGTCATGTGATCCATCCAGACATTCGTCAATATCTTGGCACACTTGACCATCACCGCGAAACCCAGAATTGCAGGTGCATTCATGAGAGCCTTCACTGTTTGTACATTGTGCGTTTGTGTGACACTTGTGCGTTCCATCCTTGCATTCATCGATGTCATGGCATGACCCTCCCTTCCCCATGAAACCTGGGCGACAGTTACAGTCGTACGAACCGATAGTGTTTTTACAGAATGCATGAGCATCGCAGTTGTGCATCTTCGTTTTACATTCATTGATGTCATTGCACGACAATCCATCGAATTTGAATCCAGGGAGACAAGTACAACTATAGGATCCAATGGTGTTATTGCAGAATGCATGAACACTGCAATTGAGCATATTATCCTTACACTCATCAACATCCTGACATGAGATGCCATCTCCATGGAATCCTTCCAGACAATTACAATCATAAGAACCAATGGTGTTACTGCAGTGTGCATAAATACTGCAATTGTGTATATTGCCTTTGCACTCATCGAGATCTTCACATGATATGCCATTTCCATAAAATCCTGGGAGACACTTACATTCATAAGAGCCAATGGTGTTATTGCAGAGTGCATGAACACTACAATTGTGCATATTGTCTTTGCACTCATTAAGATCCTGACATGGCGTGCTATCTGCATAAATAGAACCATTTCTTTTAAAGCCAGTGTTACAAACACAACTGTAACGATTTTTGTCTCTGCTGAATTCAGCTGTACAGGTTGAGTTGGAGTCACAAAGTGGCATCTGTCTGCAGTCGACTGACGCGGCAAAACTTGTGCTGTCGTTTTCACCTGTTATGGACGATAATAGAGAATAAAAGATTTTAAGAAACCAATGAGACTGAAATGATACCTAGATGGTTTGTCTAAGTGTTCTGCATGCAGAGAATTAACGTTCGTCTTAAAAAAAAAACAGCTAGAAGAAATCTTTCCTTGACAGGGTTGGAAAGGTGAAAGCACCATGTGTATATTCAAAGCAATCGAGGAGTTTGTCACTCGCACAATTTCGTTGTAGTTAGCCTGTTTACGGTTAGCTCTGGGTAATGGAAACGAGAATGCTGTATAAATAAAACGTCTGCGGCCTGCAGTCTGCAAATGTCATACACCGATCGCACACGCAGCTTAGCATATCGTTAAAGAGTACCGGATCCACGAAGCTACTCTAAGGTAAGTACGCTCGTCACTTTCATGTTTTACAATAGCAAGTCGCTTCTCTACTCCGGTTCCAGTGGAAGCAAATAATGATTACTATCAGCATATGTTGTGATTTTATACGTTTCACCAGAAGTCTTATTTAATAAACATGTAAAATAGGAGATGCATAAATGTCTGCAGAATGTGCCGAGCGAAGCATTCTATTTTTCTTGACTCACCATCATGGACAATAGCTAGAACAATTATGGTAGCTCTGAACACAAGGCCATAGCAATGCTGCATGTACCTACCTTCCTTGTCACGAGATTGATTGGCAAACACAATTAAGCCTGCAATTATGAGAAGTAAAATCAGAGCCGAAATAAACACCAAGACGAGTGTTGCCTTGGACCAGCTGACCATTTTGTTACCATTGTGTTTCTTATGGGACGTGCCATCAGTCACTTCATCGAGATGGAGTCTATGATATTTCGCTTTAGATTGTGACATGGCGATGTTTTCGCTTTCTGCGCGATGGTAATATATTCTTAAGAAGATTCACGAAGTTGACATGGGGCAGACAGAGGTGCAACCTAAGCGTTTCCTAGTACTTTCGATTCTCGGAAATCGGGGAAGCCCCTTTTTATGACGCTATGAGAGACATTTCATTGGTTACCAATTTGACATGCATGACAAAGTGAAATCGGTCACCGCTTCATAAAAGATTTGTTCGAAAGGTCATCGAAAACCACTTGTGCTTATCGCCAAAACCTCAAGAAATTGCTTTCGAAATAGTAGACAACCTACAGAGCTACTCTTCTTTTTCCGTTTGGGAAGGAAAGTCGGAAATGCCCCAGTCACTAGTGTCTCGTTAACCGAAAACAAGAACGGGAAATCAAATCATACACGATAAGATGCATTCCTTCGCGCTGGTTTACTGATTTGGGAAAAACCCAAGGCCTTAATTTCCATTACGTAATGGCCAAGCAACCATTTTCTTCCTGTACTGACACCAGTGCGACCTTTTTATCACGTTCGTCATCGCACTTGGCTGTGCTGTGCTTTGCTGTTTACTGTAATAACAAGCCAGAAAAGCAAACCTCTCTATTCTTCTACTGACTTATTAAACGGCTTACCATAACACAGGGTTAGATTTAGGGATGATTTTAGCATTAGAGTTACGAGCAGGGTTAATAAGAGCTATATGTCTGCAGTTCGCCGCCGTCCAAGGTTCTGCAGTAATACACTGATGACAGACTCTTTAACACTTCTTTCAGATATAGCGTCCACGCATAGACCATACAGAAACCCCTCGGGACTGAGGGTAGGTTATTTGGCTCATAACTACATGCTTGTGTTGGGACTGGATATGCAGCAAACAACAAAGGATATTCTTTTTCTCACTCAGTTGTCGGTAGGCTGCCGGGGTAGTAAATAAGAGATACCTAGACGAGTCGAATCTTAGATGCCTCCATTAGGATGAGCACAATATGCAAGAAATACTAGAAGCAGTTTTTACTAGTTCTTATTGTAGACGACATCAATAGAAGGTAACTAATTACTACCGATACTACGAACAGTACGTCAGTTCCAATCATTCAGATGGGGAAAAACACGCCTGTTTCGAAGAACTTCGATACACAAGGCCTGAGAGAAGCAACTTGATATAATATGAGCCTTGCCAAACAAAAGGCACAGCTTGTCACCCCGTGGTGGGACGGCCGGAAAACACCCGACCTCTTGGAAAAAGTGGTGAGGTTCTGGGAGATGTGTAACGCCTTTCACTCTGTCTAAAATAAAGCTTAACGCGTCTTCTCACCTTCAGTTAACAATTGATTCATGCTTAGCCTGAGACTATCTATGTATGCGGGAGTTTGAAGAGCACGAATTAGGGCCTGGGCTCTCGATCTTCTCTACTGCTCTGGTAACTGCCAAGTGCATCCATAACTCGATAGACGTTAGATAAGCTAACACAAGAACCCCTATACAATAACGGAGGAGGCCTGGAAAGCCTGGATGAAAGTCTGTCCACGAGTACCAGTAGGAGAGTTTGCGAAATGCACTCTCTTTCTGAAGGGAAGCAGCCATCGTGGTTGGTAGGGACTCTTGTGAGCGAGGACATTCTTTCTTTTTCGTAACAGCAATTAGTGTCTTAAACGTAGCTATCTAGCGAAACCATCACTTTCCTTTCCAGCGGTCGCTTTCTTGTCTTCCAACGGTTGTTCCCGGCAGTCCTTCTCCGTGAAAAGTTCAACTAGCGTGCATGCTAATGACCAGACATCTGAATGGACCGTGGCTTTCTTTCTCACATGCAGACATTTGGGAGCCATATAAGAAGGAGTTCCTGGAATACCTGTGCTAGTGGTCTGACTGAGGGACTGCACTGACTTCAACTTGCTCGAACCTATGTCACGTAGCTTAGTTATGTGTGTTGTCTTGGGCACCAGCCCATTGGCAGGTTTTATGTCCCTGTGAACCAGTGGAAGTTTCAAATTATGCAAGTAGGCAACAGCTACGCAAATTTGCTTTCCACATTGAGCTTGTTACAGCTTTGAATGGTAAATGTTTCAGAGTTTCCATCATGGCTGAAGAGTAATTCCTCCAAATTGCGCTTCTTGATAGGTTCGGAGACCAGATAAATTGAGCTCGTCAACTATGAAATTGCCACAGTTGGACGATGTCTGGGTGGCGAACCATGCTGTAAATTCGTACCATTGTTTCCATGACTGACCGAAGACGCCTGGGGTTTCGTATTTTCCCATGCTTCAATACAACTTTGGTTCCGGTCCATGTCTCTTTGTAAACAACGCCAAAAGAACCGCGGCCAACTTCGTCTTTAGCTGAGAACTTTATCTCTTCCTTTTTCACTACAGGCAACTGAGTGACGTTCTCGTTGGGACTTGTGTCGGCAGCAGAGAAACTTGAAGATCCCAAATCACTCAAATTGGAAACCAAAAGTGGCTCCGATGTCTTCTTTTGTTCACCACTATGCACCTCCACACCATAGCTACCAGGTGAAGAAATCGGCAAACAGCAATTTTTGTTTCCCTCTTCTTTCTTGATTCCATCACAATACCAGGCGTACTATGCATTTGGTGACATGCAGCACGATGATACAACTCCAGGTATAAGCTGGTTTCCATCATAGCGCCAGACCTCAAATGGAGGGGCTTTATTCCTAGATCTCCATCCGAGGTCTGGGGCTATGATAGATTATTTTCCGGAATTTTCCTAGGTCCATCTGACGTTATGATCTCTCTATTTTTAAGCCTACGTGTTACCGCATATTGAATATTGTTGCCCGCTACTTCTGGGAATATCTAAATCTTTGAAAAGAGCAAAGACATATTATACAATCGCTCATTTATTTTTAAGTGGTTTAGACTGGATAGCCCAAATTATATTTCTCAGTCTTTTACACCTAGGATAAATAACTATAATTTATGAGGTACTAACTTAAATGTTGTATAGCCACCATATAACAGCCTTGTCATGCACAACTCCTTTCTGTATAAGGTTGCCCACGTGTGGAACCAGTTACCAGCTATCACCAAATCCTCGACAACTCTGGCACAATTCCGTTTTCGTTTGAATGGTGTGGAGTTTGTAGGGTGTCAGTGTATGAACTGTATTTTCTAACTCAAATTTTTAATATTTAGACTAGTTGCTTTTAGGAATATTTTATAATTAATTGATTCTGAATTTATCTTAGCGAATATAGTTATTGTAAGTAGCAATGTTATTGTAATAGTCGTGCGTTTTTGTCATGAGCTTCTGGCTCGGGAGATAGGGCAACCACTCCCTACGTTTACGACTTAAAATAAAGTTACCTTACCTTACCTTACCTTACAACTGGGTTGCGCAAATGCCTGCGGAAAGTTTATCTTGGACGCGTCTCCCTCTTCCAAAGTTGTTTCGTCACACCATTCGACAAAGCATTTTTCACCTTTGGTAAAAATCGATTTTTTCCTTATTATATGACGAACTGGCCCAAGATAAAAAGGAGAATTTGTAACTCTTCTAGTATACGAATAACTCCACAAATAAGAGCCTCTAGAAAAGAGGGTTATGCTCACGGTGAATTCCATATCTAAATGGTTTGTTTGGCCCGTGAAAATTAAGGTAATTCCGGCCTAGACTTTCCAATAATTCTTCCTTTCAAAGTCCTTTCCAATAATTCTTCCCTGGCCTGTCGGTTTCGCCGTTGAAAAGTACTTTCCCCACTCGCAGCGCGCCAAATTTTACCGGCCGATTTTTCCACCGGTCACCTAAATACACATTAACCAATGAACAAACAAGTACTGACTATACGTAATGACGTCGCGCGCGATCAACAACACAACACTCAAAGCAAAAATCTTTTTTATTTAGCTTTTGTTCGCCGACATACTTAAGGATATGAATTGTATGAAAGCAATTGAATATGGTCTTTCCAACTTAAGTAGTGGAAGGCTATTTATCCGACCAATACGTGTTTGTTTACTTACGGACGCGAACTGAGCTCCTGCGTGACCCGGATCGTTTGAGAGAATTAAGTTTGGACCTTGCGAAGAAGAACAGAGCCGTTCCTGCAGTTTGTGTAATTGTTGCACTTTTAGTTGATTTAATGAAGGACCAAGTTTCTTCTCTGTCGTCAATCTCGTGCCCTCCACCCCTGAGGTGATAATTGACCACGTTCCCAGGTTGACGACGGCAAACTGATTAACTTAGCGTCGTTAAGCATCAATTTCCGCTATTTTGGCCGTCATATTTCAATTTTTTGTCCAGCTATCACGGTGAAAGCTAAAGGTGTGATTCATTAGATTGCATAGAGAGAAACTACAGGCCTTACGTTGTGAGTTCAGTGAGAAATAGTGTGAGTAAATGCTCTTTTTGTGTGCAAATTTGACTCGTTTCCAAAGAGTGTTTTGTCGTCAAACTGGCCGAAGTTTCTTACCTTGTCTCTTATTATAACACCATAGGACAAATTTTTCAAAATTCGCTTAAATCTCGTTTAAACTCTCCAGGATGAGAAAAATGACACCATTGAATGTTCAAGAGTCTTTATTCTGTAAATTACACATACATTGAACGAATTTAATGTCAACTCCTGATCTCCATACAAACTCTTATATTTTAGCCACAGATCTCCGTACAAGCTCTTATATTACGCTTGGGTCACCTGTGCTTTACCGTGTTGAAAGCAGTTGTCGATCGATGAAGGACTTTTGGAGACAGCGCTATTATTCTCTGCTGTTCGTTGCGACTTCGATTCTCAACGTTATTTAATCAAGAGAGCTTTACAGAATTAAGGTTCTCCCCAACTTATTACGCCTTACTTAGTTATTCGGATTCTTGTCGGTACAGCCTAGATCTACATAAGTTTATAGCATTTGCCAGGCAGTTCTCTGGTCGATCGCTGGTTAATTCAGCCTAAAAAAAAAAATTCTCGATCGGTTTAAACGCGGTTTTGTCTTTTCAGGAGGCGTTACTCAATGGAACAGCTTTTGCCGTTTGTCAATATTGCTGCTACATACTGCACTGTACACAAATAAATTTATTTGAGATAGGGAACAGT
>NC_138146.1:37185123-37320123 GCF_964199315.1 Orbicella franksi | reverse complement strand
GAAAAAGGAAATTTATATTAGCGAAATAAAATTTTGGGTTTAGTGGCGCCTTAAATAATTTACCAATGCCTCCTACCACTCTTACAAAAATATTCAAAGTTAAGGAGCCTGCTTCCTTTTGCAGTTTTCAAAACCAAAAATCTTGTGTTGTCACTGATGTCCGCCAGTTTGTGGCCATTGGCGTCGCTTATAGTTTTTGCCAAATTTCTGGAAAATAAAAGCAGATTTGAGCAAAAAATTGTGTCACGTTTATAAACTCATCATAGGGTATCTCTGAGCGAAATATGTGCCATATTTTTTGGATTTCTCTCGCTCTTCGGAGGCATTCTCTCCTAACACTCATGATCTAAATGAAACACTCGATGCCTTCATTTTTTTCCTATCAGCAACCATTTGAATACTTGACTGTATTAATAACAACCCAGACCTCGACCCAGTTCCACTCTAGTAATAACAATAACTCAGTATTGATGTTGTTTGGTGGTTACATTTTTTTCAGAAATGGCTTCTCAAAAGTGGATCGTGTTGTTCGCTTTTCTCGCGCTGTTTACTTTTGAGGTGGAAGTAAGAAGATCTTCATCCTGTCTATATAGAGTGGTTCAAGAATTTAAGGAAACTATCACCGCTGTTGAGAACTGCAGTTGTATCGGTAAGTCACCTAATTGTCCTGTGAAAGTGAAACGGAGACGGGGGTTACTTACCATTTACATGGGAAGACTGGAAATTCCAGTTGGAAAATCAAATGATTCGCACCCTTCCGTTTGGGTAGCTTTGGAAAGTATGGGCTGTGATTTGAGGTGATGCTATTTTCCTGCTCTTTTAAGTCTCTCTAGCTGATGTAGATATACTTTATAGTGCTTCCCTCTCCCGCAACGTCGCATTTAATTGTTTAATGCTAATGCCTGAAATTTCCAACCGGATGGTTTTTGTAAATGGTAAGCGCCCGGTATGTTACTAAAACTGGTAACGGGGAACGGGGAACGGGGAACGGGGAACGGGGAACGGGGAACGGGGAACGGGGAACGGGGAACGGGGAACGGGGAACGGGGAACGGGGAACGGGGAACGGGGAACGGGGAACGGGGAACGGGGAACGGGGAACGGGAAACGGGGAACGGGGAACCGGGAACCGGGAACGGGAGTCTGGAAACGAGTTTACAGATATTATCACATGCTACCCCAATCGGTCAGTACAAAATGTAGACATCAGACCGGGTACAAAATGCAGACTAGGTACAAAATGCAGACTGCAGACTGGGTAAAAAATACAGACAGAGACTAAAGCCGGACTGTTTTTCGCCTGATACGTGACAACGTGTCATCTAAAAACATACCGAGTGTCACGCAGTAGCTTTTCCGCGGTCATCTTTCACCAACATAAGCATTATTGTGGAATATTCCTTGTTCGTTTCCTCATACATTTCGTCTTTAACAAAGCGGCCAGGTCACAGGTTATTTATCCGTTGCTCACCTGATTTGCCAGCTGACGTGCCGATGTCGGAAAGGCCGCCATGCTACCGAATGCGAAGACAGCGGACGACTCAAGTTCAAAGGTGGCCATGTGTTATGTTGCTTGTCCTCGATATCATATTGCGTGTTGCTGTTTTTAAATATTGATATGACAGCTCGCACACAGAGTGAGAAGATATGACAAGACTGGGAAGGCTTGAAATTCTATTTAAGAACGGCTGTGGCCTTACCGATTGGGGTAGCATGTGATAATACCGATTCGAAAACCCAGGCGCCATTACATGCGCGAGTATCCAATCGGATTCTGCTCTAGCAGGAACGTACTGGGCACATGATCTGGTGTAGATACTCACGTTTACAGCCGTAACACTTCCTTGCATTTCCCCAATTTGTTCCCTCTTCTTTTCCTTTGTCCGCCATGTTGAATTCTCATGCGGGTTACCGCTGTACACTCGTTTCCAGACTCCCGTTCCCCGTTCCAGGTTCCCCGTTCCCGGTGCCCCGTTCCCCGTTCCCCGTTCCCCGTTCCCCGTTCCCCGTTCCCCGTTACCAGTTTTAGTAACATCCACGGAGACGAGATAAACAACGTTTTCACAAAGTTTTGCATAGAAAGGGTCTCCTTTGTTTTAGATTCTCTGGTTGCAAATACGCGAGCGGGCAAATATCGGGAACTTTTACCCCACTTTTACCATCGACCCATGTCAGAACAGAAACATTTGCCGGTTTCGAATTTAGCTTGACATTTAACGAGTGACAAACGGAGGTTATTTAACACAGAACTAGGTTTTGGCTTGTAACGTATGGTTTCACATTTGTCTCGATAATAACCATTTTCACGGCTCTCATTTAAATTACAATTGATCCAACATCGTGGTAAGGCAATTTCGGGCAATTTTGTATTTTCTGTCCGAAATTGCCTCGCATCCACTGCTTGGATTATATTGCAATGCAAGCGAGAGAAACAGTGAAAAAGGTTATTCCAGTCAACCGACCATTAGTGTATGTCGCGGAAAGAAAAATATGCTTTCTGAACGGTCGTCAATAAAGTAAATTTTGATACGCTCTGGCACACTGGTGCACTGGCAGCTAATGGCTGGTACGTTGGACCCCGGATGCAGTGGTTTAGGTCTAAGCCCTGGCCCACTGACGTGTATGTATATTGCATCCCAGCACCTAAGGATCTACCATTTTTGTGCGTTTTTCAAATGGGCCATACCCTCCGATTCCCCCAGTTATGCAGTCCTCCCTTACATTAATGGAATTTCCCAACCTCTAACTTCAAAAACATGATATCCGAGTGGTCAACAAGCCAGTCAAGACATTTCAACAGGCGTTTCCCTCTCCTAAATCCCGACCTTCGATTCAACGCTTGGTCTTAAAATCACTCTATTGACTAATCGCTCTAGTGATTGACAAGGGTTCTTTCCGTATTCGGAAGACGCTAGAATTATGGCACACCGCTTCGACAAATCATGGAGATAACAATTCAAGGCCGCTCCCCAATCAATACTCTATTCTTTTAAAAGAGAAAGTTAGTTTGATAACATTTATATTTTTTCCATTTTAATGTATTCTTTTTATGATCCCACCTATTTTTGCATATATCTATAGTTGTCTTTATTTTCCATTTTTATCCATCAAAGGCTGTAGTCTGACAGCCGAAAGCTCAAAAGTTGTAACTCTATATAGTCAGTGAACGTTTTTTTAAAATAAATTTTTAATATGTTTTCTCCTGGCTACGGTTCTTCTATTTTTAAAGCTTTCTTGTTTCTTAATAGATAAAACAACACTTTTAAAAATGTACAGGTACAACATTCGCTATATACCTGTAAAATACATAAATTATGTTCCTTCACTTTTCACTTTTCCTTCGTCCTCTCTTGTTACTTAAGCAATAGACCACAAGTTTTTATGGGTTATAGACTGATAGACCACGCGGGATGTTGGAAGAACACGAGAAGAATCCGTAAATCACGAGCCGCAGGCGAGTGATTTACGAATTCTTCGAGTGTTCTTCCAACATCCCAAGCGGTTTATCAGCTTATAAACCATAAAAACTTGTGGTCTATTGCTTTTATATAATAATTCAGAAGACGCGAAATTTCCATGAATTTATTGGCACAATAAACCATAGCTGATTGACCAATCAGAGCGCGCGCATTCATTTAATTATTATGTAAATTACATTAACGATCCACAATAATGGGTGATTGATGTTTTTTCTAACCATGGCTATTATATATTTTTTTCAGATATTAATGAGTGCTCATCCCAAGAACTTCATTCTTGCCCTTCAAAAGCCGAGTGTGAAAACACCGTTGGTTCCTACCGGTGCATATGTATCCCTGGATACAGTGGTAATGGACGAGTGTGCACAGACGTTGATGAATGCAGCACCGGTGTTCACAATTGCAGTGACCATGCAAATTGCAACAATACCATTGGTTCTTATGACTGTAGTTGTGTTGAAGGATTCCAAGGAAATGGCATGTCATGTGAAGATGTGGATGAATGCAAACTGGCCAATACGCACAACTGCAGTGTCCATGCACACTGCATTAACGCCATTGGCTCTTATAATTGCACTTGTGCTGAAGGATTCCATGGAGATGGCATGTCATGTCAGGATACTGATGAATGCAAAGACAATGTGCACAATTGCAGTGTTCATGCACATTGCAAAAATACCATCGGTTCTTATGACTGTAGATGTGTTGAAGGATTTCATGGAGATGGCATCTCATGTCAAGATGTGGATGAATGCAAACTGGCCAATATGCACAACTGCAGTGTTCATGCACATTGCATTAACACCATTGGCTTTTATAATTGCAATTGTGCTGATGGATTCCAGGGAGATGGCATGTCATGTCAGGATACTGATGAATGCAAAGACAATGTGCACAATTGCAGTGTTCATGCACATTGCAATAACAGTGTTGGCTCTTATGACTGTACTTGCCACCCAGGCTACACAGGAAATGGACGATATTGTAGAGGTACGTACTAGATCAAAAGTTTCGTTGCTTTGCTGTCCACAATTCTCCTCTTGCATGATTTATGTTAAACAAAAACAGTCCCCAGTGTGAAGTACCAGGCTTTCAGCTAACCACTGAGATATTTTTAAAAGAAAATCGATAATTTTTCTAAAGACACGTTTGAGTTTGAAACCCTTTTCTCTATTTTTATTGTAGATTAGTTATGTAGATATTAGCTCTCTGGGTTTTAATTTTGGTTCATCTTTTAAGTTAAGGATAATTTAATTTTAAGTGTCCATGAAGTAAAAAATAATTGCTGCTTATTTGAAAGGCTTTTCAAAGTAAAGAAAAATGGCGTTTTCCTTTCTGGAATATCTTTTTTCGTCTTAGAGATATTTACGTATTTGTAAGGAAAGTGATGACGTCGTAGGTGGTTCCACTAAAACAGCACAACACTCAATCGAGAATAACTCTGGAAATATTAAAGCAGTGTTCTTTAAACTTAGCACCAGAAATGTACATCAAAAAAGAAACATAATGACAACCGTCACGCCATTGCTATGACAACACCTATGCTGCTGGTTCTGTTTTAATTAAGACTAAAATTTCCAGATTTTATCTTAAACAAGGATCACCCACTCCCACCAATCTAATGGGGAGAGTTAAGACAATATGGGAACCATGTGTGTTCCAAGCAAGACCCTCTGTCCCACTTTAAAAGGTTGCAAATGGGGATATGGGTGTCATTCTGTTTCTTTTGTGATGCACATTGCTGGTGCCAAGTTTGAAGAACACTGCTTTAATATTTCTAGAGTTATTCTCGATTGAGTGTTGTGCTGCTTTAGAGGAACCACCAATGACGTCATCACTTTCCTCATTTGCATAATACAAAAACGTGATTAATTATCTCTAAAACGAAAAATGACATTCCAAAAAGGAAAACGCCATTCCTCTTTACTTTGAAAAGCCTTTCACTTAAGCAGGAATTATTTTTTACTTCATAGGCACTTTAAATCATCTGTAACTCAAATTTTATTTGTAATGGTCACAAATTCTCTAAGACTGTATAGATTGAGCAAAATATAATATAAGTTGGGAATTTACAATGAAAATAGGTACTAAAATAACGAGCGCGCTGACGACGATACAACTCACTTTTGTTTAGACATTAATGAACGCAGAGATGGAGCACGGAAACGCAGCTGGAACGCGCGTTGCATTAACACGCAGGGCCCTTACACCTTGCTTCTAAAAAAGAGGTCTGCTAACCTCTCTCTTTAACTCTAGGTATACCAAAGCAGACAGCTCTAATTGCGTTGACAAATTCCCATTTGAACTGGCCCCCTACAGTCTCTGTTTCTGTAAAGTGGCTAAAGTGAATTCTTACCTCAAGGATCGTAACGCCAGTATGCCAGTCACCGGGTTGCATATTGTACCGTCCCAAGCGATCCCCCGGGGTATATCCATTTCACACAGAATGAATACGGTTGCAGCCCTCACAATAGATAACCAGTCACCGACTCAAATTTGGTGAACAAACTTCCTCTCACCGATAACTCTCGCAAGTGAGAGGTAGGACTGAAATTTCTTGAGGATGTCAATCATGTCCTCTGTGACATTTTCAGTTTTGAATAGCACACCCATGGATAACTGAAAATAGCGTTAAAAATTAGTATTAAATCCCCCGTTAAATTTGGAATCTCATATTTCATTCCTATGCCAACCTATCATATACATTAATAAAAATCTCAAGTACGTTTATGACAACTTTTTTTCATTGAAATGCAATTACAATGAAAACGTGCACTGGCTAAAAGTTTCATAAAACAACAGGAGCATTCGGCTGTCGATCTACAGCCTTCGACGGATAAAAAATGGCATGCAAAATGATAAAATGTATGCAAGAAAAGGCGAGATAAAAATACAGTGGAACCTCGATTTAACGAAGTCGCTGGGGACCGGCCAAATTTGTTCGTTAAATCGAGGATTCGTTATATCGAAAACCTCGATATAACGAATTTGAGGGGAAACGACCAAAATGTTCGTTATATCGAGGTCATAGTTAATAATTGATCTGTAACACAGGTGACTTCTGTCACGCAATTCAATGCAAGTTTCGTCACCCAGAAGTGCCGCGTTTTGAGATGCAATTCATGAAGCATGGTGGCTTTCAGTATCAGTTATTTTCACTTTTGAGCAGACGCGCAGGTTTTGTTTACAAAAGAACGACACTTTCAGAGTAGCGATTTAAAAATATTTCAACATAGAGGTTATACAGAAAATTGGCTATGCAAACAAGGAAACGGGCTTTAGTGTTGTTATGTTGCACTACCGAACATTTCCGGAATTCAAAGAAGGTAGAGCAGAAGTTAATTGATGTCGAAATACTATAGTGCCAATCTCTATGACATATAATAAGCCGTTGACTGAAAGGTTGCTGTCTCTTTGATATGAGGATTAAAAGCATTTGTTGACTGTTGATCTGTTCAGCGTTTATCTTTTGTCGCGTATTGACACTGTAATTCGTTATATCGAGGTAGATTGTACGTTTGGGCTTCCGGATTATGCTCGTTATATCGAAGAATTCGTTATATCGAGGTTCTATTCCATACATTTTACTGTAACTTTGGCCGGGACCTAAAATATCGTTCGTTATGTCGAGGACTTCGTTAAATCGAGGTTCCTCTATAATAAGAAGAACAAAAGCAAAGTAAAAATGTGTAAATTGGGTGACTATTGTATAAAAAGAATACTATACTGGTTTGGAATCGGCTTAGAATTATTGTCAGCATGCTCGGTGGTGTGCCAGGCCTCCAAAGTTTTTCTAATGGGAAAAGAACCTTTGTCGATGACACTAGAATTATCAAAATCTATTCGATGATCGAATGACGGTGCATGTTTGGCAATTTTTGATGCGTTAGCACATGTTTTGACTTTTCTGATACGAGTTTCAAAACACCGGCCGGTTTCGCCTACATAACATCAATCATAATCGGCACAGGGTATTTTATAAATCACGTTCGGTTGATGTTCAATAGATGGTCTGAATTTGGGAGAAGGAAATTCTTGTCAGTTGCAAAGTCTTCAAGGGCTTATTTACAACTTGAATGTCGTGCCTTTGAAGAATTCTTGTTAGTGGTTACGTGACACCATTGATGAAGGGAAGGACAGCAAAACTGTAAGGATTCTCTTGAGGCGCAGCCCTTTTCAAAAACATGCAAACCAATTCTTCAGGTGTAGCGTGTGTGGGTGGTTTGGAAAATTTCCGCTTTAAGGCCCGGTTTAAACGTCGCATTTTACATGTGCCGAATCAAATACTAATTTTAGTCGACTCGAATTAATAAGTTCGGCTGATTTGATTTAAACGTCGCATTTTTTGCCGAATAAAATTCCTGAGCGCGAGCGACGTGTTCATTCCCAGCTAACTCCGCGACAAGTTTCCCATCAATGAGGCTGACAATGATAGGGAGAACATTTTGCGTTAAGATCATTCATACCTCTCAAGCACCATTCGAGCAAACAAAATGGAGCGATTTATAAAGCAGATGACAGTGCATTACTTCTTAAACTCTGATTTTCGTTTCACTCCCTGATCAGATTCAAGTTCAACAGTCGCCATATTACTATATCATGCAGCACAGAGCGGTTTTTACTTGAAAGCCGAAACTTAAGCTTAATTGGTTTTGCATAACTACATCACACGATCGGAGCGAAGCAAGAACCACACACTGGCATCTTCAACAGCCTTCCTTCTACATGATACATCTCCTGCTGCAACTGCCGCCAAAAATTCTCTTTAGCTTGTTATGCGCATGTCATGCAGCACAAAACTGTATAGTTATGGGTAAAATATAATTTAACATAATTTATGAATTAGATTCGTCACATTAAAAATGCGGCGCTTAAATCAACTGTCGAACTTCAGTCGTATATTCGACTGGATTAGTCGAATATTCGACTGAACTCGCATGTAATTGAAATATGTCGCATTTTACATGCACTTAATTCAGCAATTAGATTCGGTGCATGTAAAATGCGACGTTTAAAGCGGGCCTAAGATGTTGGAAATAACATAGGAGAGATTGAGACGTTGGCTCATGTTCTGTTTTGAAATTTTTAGCCAGCGAAGGTTTATATTGTAATTTTGATGATGTCAAAGTCTTGGTTATCTTTACTCGTATGTCTTTTTTCCAGGTTACCATCAATTTTATCAAAAGTAATGGAAAATCCAGAATATAAATTGCTTTTGGCTTGATTTAGTTCCTTTGTGGCACTCTCATTTTGATGCCGGGTTCAAATTTCAATGCAAATGTGTGCAGCATCAGCTCACTTTCAGCCAGGTTGGCAACTTGTGCTTCTTTTTCTGTGGCGACTTGATAAACTTCTGGCACAGCTTCCTGCAAAACAGCTTGATCATGCGTTTCTCCGAAAAGGTCCAATTTTTCACCAACTCTAGAACTGGAACATGCCACTTTCATTATTGCAAGCTGATCCAATGTCACCTAATGAAAAAGTAAAATAAATGATAAGGGAAAATAATGCAATGACGACATAAGGTCAAGAGTAGAGTACTGAACAGTTTTGATAACAAGAACCTTGACGACTTTGGCTTTGCATAATCGATTTGTGCACAATCAGAGTCACTGGTAGTTGTAATGTCATGTTTTAATTAATAGTATCCTAGCTTGTGAACACTGGCATACATTTATGATACTGAGAGAAGCAATACACAAAAATTTGTCTCTGTTCGCTGGCTAATATGACTAATTGAGTAACAACTGGTCCCTATACATTAATTTCAAATTTAAGCTTGATTATCATCCCTCTATTCCCTAACTTCTGTGTTTAGCTGAAATTCGTGGCGCTCTACAAGGCATTGAATGGAGTTTAAAATAATTAACAATTAGATTATGAGCTCGAGATTTCTATGAGGTGATAGTTGATGAAGCCGAATGTTTTAGTAGAATTCTAACTGAAATAAAAATAAATAACGGTTTCTAATTATTTTTCTGCGCATTATTGAACTTTACACCTTAACAAAATCACACGCATTAAATTGTCCTTGGTAAATTTGTTATTGTTTACGCGCGCGCATTCGTTTTTTCAATAATTTCGAGTTTTTAAAGTAAAGAAATCACTAATGTCCTTCTTTTAGTCTTTTCAGGAATTTAATTATCCATTTACATCTAAACTTTCTTCCAAAACTTCGGAAAAACGATAAAAACAGCCACTGCACTCTAATGGCTGATAGTATACGAGTAGCGCAGCCAATCAGATTGCAGCATTTGAATTAGTATACTAATAGGATTCTGCTAATAAAGGATATTATAGAAATTTAGCCAAGCTTAAAAGCGGAGCTCCTGATTGGATAATTAACTATAAAAGGAAAAAAAAAGCGGATTTGTTTTTCTTGGATCAGAAACTCAAGCAATGATCAATAGAGTGTGTTCATTGTCACGCAATAAAAAATAAAATCAAAAGCCATTCAGCGGATAAAGTCAAGAAATTGTGATATAGTGTAAACATCTGGAACTTACTTTGGCTATATAGTCGACTGATTATCTGAACCGAACCAAAAAACATTTACACAAGCACTTTTCCTAATACTTTAACTCCCAAAATGGCTAAAAATCACGAGATAATTGTACAGTTTTCGACAAACGCGATCTTAGCTTTATGTCACGCACCGCCATAACTCCGAAATTCAAAATGCGCTGGTTTCCAAACGAAGGACGCAATTGAGCTGGCAAATTGTAAACAGACATAAATTTAGCACTTTTATGCCTGATGAGGATAAAACCTTAAGGGGCTCTTTAGTTTTGAATTTGAGAATTTGATGACGCCATGTGAACACACTCTGTTGTGGGCATGTAATTGGTCAGCGTTTGGTTTCGCTATTTTTTCCAGTTACCAGTTGAATTTAAGAAACTATACCCAATAAGCGTAACCAAGATTTTAGAAATTACGTACGCAATCTATCAGGAACTTTCAAAGTGACGATTGTGCAATTTAATTATCATTATTATTATTATTACTATTATTATTATTATTATTATTATTATTAAATATTATTGTTATCGTCATTATTTTTATTAAGGGATATGTCAGAATGAAAGTCACCAACGCGCAAGGGGTCAATTTGCAACGAAAGTTTGCCCTTGCACATACTCCCTTCTTCTCCCCCAGAGTAATAACCTGACTTGAACCTGGAATCCAAGGGAAAATCGGTACCTGGTCAGCGGTCAACTTCAAAGATCGCTTTTTTGGACACTTAGGTTACTCGCAAGGATAATGCTTGCATTATTGACGTATACCGAAAACCTACCCCACCGATAGATGTTTGGATTTCTTCCACCCACCATGACAAACAACACAATATCAGTTTAGCTATATATGTTATCAGTTGGCCGGTTGGGAGGTCCGTATAGTGAAAAACTTTGATCTTGGGCTTGAAAATTCTGGCCTCGGGCAACATTTTCAAGCTCGAGGTCACTGTTTTTCACTACACGTACTGACCCTAAGCCGCTAACAACATGTTTATCTTTTTTCTTGCGGTAAATTGGCTTACAACTTTGTCAGTGAATTAGCTTACGTGCCGTCTATAAACTATTCATTAAAAAATCTAACAAGCGAACGAGCGAGTAACTCAGACACTAGACAAAGAAAGATGTAGTAAAGAAGAGATTTATTTCAAACTACTTTACGTTAGTTACATTTAGTTCTCCAGTTAAGTTCTCCAAAAGTGTTTTTCAGGTGTAAAATTTCCTGCAAAGTTTGAATTTATAAAATAAAAAAATTTCTGTCAATCGTTGCAAATCACTCGAAATCAGACTTTTCTATCGCAAATTGAGTAGCGGATAGCGAGGAAATTTGTAAAGTGTACTCCACAGAAAATCTCTCAAATGAAGCAACGAGCAGAGAGGTAAACTCGACTGAAATTGACTCATTTTGTTACCTAAAACTGTATCTATAGGGAGAGAGACACAGGATTACGCGCCATTACAGCGCCGAGCTGCAAACAGCCAAACAAACTCCCACAACCTCAAAAAACTCAATTGAATTTACTTACAGTGACTTTCCGTGCCATTAAAGGTTACTTCCCACCTTCGCGGGTGTCCCTCGGGAAAAAATTCGTAAGCGCGCCGGTTTCAATAAAACGCCAACATACTCTATATCAGAAAGCTGGTGTAGTTTACGAAAAAAAAAAAAAAAATACAATTTAAGCGATTTTTTCTTTCAGGAAGTGTCAGGAGCCGGTAAGGCGTGAAACGACCGAGGGTTCTTCTATTGAATTTATCGGCTATCGGAAGCCACTCGAGCAAAATGGCTGCACAGTCTTGTTCACAAGGCATCAATCAACAAAAGTATGTCGGGCTTTTTCGATATTCTAATTGGTTGTCTAGATGTCCGCATCTAAAGTTGGAGTAGCTAAATATATGCCAGACGTATTGCGTAAACGGACGCCACGGGAAAGATATGTTAAATATTCAAATTTCCTGACACTCTTTCGTTTGTCATTATCCCTGAAATGTTCTGGCGAAATTTCACGAAAATCCATCAAATCTGCATACCCTATAAATGCGCTCAAAGTGGATGTATTCCTCCCAAATCAAATGCCAGATTTTAGCTCATAAAGGTTCGTAAACAACTCGAGCCACGCCAGGAGATTATCTCGTCTTATGAAACCACAAACCAATGGAACAACAGGACTTCCTAGCGTTAATGAAAATGGATCAGGATTTCCTGGGAAGAGCATTGCATTGCAACACGTTTTCTATCTCGCTGTGGCACTGAAGAGAAAGAAGGCAAATGAACAAATGGGCGATATAAACAATACCAAATAACATGAATCACGAGCTCCAAGATGAGCGTTTGCCACGAAAATTTCCTTTGGCAGTTTCGTCCATTTAAGCGATTATGACACCTTCCTGGTTTATAATTTTATTTGAAAAGACGTTTTTTCTTAACAACTTGACCTCTTTTTGAGTTTTTCATTATTTTTCCTTTTGTAAACTTTAGATAAAATGACTTATTTTGTCAAATAAAAGAAAAAAACGATTTTTTGTGCCCTTGAACGTGGGAAGTAACCTTAAAGGTGAATAGAGATAAACTTGCGTTGATCAATCGTTTATGGAAGTGTAAAAAGGGCGAAAGATTGACAATTTACTAAAATAGGTCGACGTATTCCACTCGCTGTGGCGGTCCGGATAAGAAAATTTCGCCCGCCCCAGGAACCAATCAGATTGCAGGATTTGATGGAAATTCAGCCCGCTCACGAGGTGATAAAAAGATGAGAGACTTTATTACATCGTGCAGCTTGACTCCCGAGCACGAACCAAGGAAAAGAGGCTGAACTCAATCATGCCACCGATGCTCTACGAGCTAACAATTACCCCAAAAATGTCATCTCCAACATTCTAAGAAAGAAATCTTCTACCCAGCGCACAAACTCCATCCCAGCACCTAAGGACCTCAGTTTTTGTGTGTTTTTCAAATAGGCCATACCCTCCTATTCCTCTAGTTATGCAGTCCTCCCTTACATTAATGGAATTTAATGAAATATTTTCCAACATTGTTAAACACGCTTGGTCTTCAAATTACTCTATTAACTTTCAAAATTCTCAGGTGATTGACAAGGGTTCTTTCGTATTCGCCAGACGCTAGAATTATGTCACATTGCTTCGATAAATCATGCAGATAAGAATTCAAGGCCGCTCCCCAATCAGTACTCCTACTCTCTACTCTACTTTTTAAAAAGGAACAATTAGTTTACTGACGCTTATATTTTATCCATTTTAATGTATTCTTTTTATAGTCCCATCTATTTTCGTATATATTTGTAGTCGTCATTTTTTCCATTTTTATTCATCGAAGGCTGTAGTCTGACAGCCGAAAGCTCGAAAGTTTTAACTCTATACAGTCAGTGAACGTTTTTGTAATAAATTTTGAATATGTTTTCTCCTGGCTACGGTTCTTCTATTTTTAAAGCTTTTTTGTTACTTATAGATGAAACAACACTTAAATGTACATGTACAACATTGGCTATATACCTGTAAAATACGTAAATTATGTTCCTTCACTTTTCCTTCGTCCTTTCTTGTTACATTACATTAACGATCCACAATAATGGGTGATTGATGTTTTTTCTAACCATTGCTATTATATTTCCTTCAGATATTAATGAGTGCTCATCCCAAGAACTTCATTCTTGCCCTTCAAAGACCGAGTGTGAAAACACCGTTGGTTCCTACCGGTGCATATGTATCCCTGGATACAGTGGTAATGGACGAGTGTGCACAGACGTTGATGAATGCAGCACCGATGTTCACAATTGCAGTGACCATGCAAATTGCAACAATACCATTGGTTCTTATGACTGTAGTTGTGTTGAAGGATTCCAAGGAAATGGCATGTCATGTGAAGATGTGGATGAATGCAAACTGGCCAATACGCACAACTGCAGTGTCCATGCACGTTGCATTAATACCATAGGCTCCTATAATTGCACTTGTGCTGAAGGATTCCATAGAGATGGCATGTCATGTCAGGATACTGATGAATGCAAAGACAATGTGCGCAGTTGCAGTATTCATGCACATTGCAAAAATACCGTTGGTTCTTATGACTGTAGTTGTGTTGAAGGATTTCATGGAGATGGCATCTCATGTCAAGATGTGGATGAATGCAAACTGGCCAATATGCAAAACTGCAGTGTCCATGCACATTGCATTAACACCATTGGCTCTTATAATTGCAATTGTGTCGAAGGATTCCTTGGAGATGGCATGTTATGTCAGGATACTGATGAATGCGAAGACAATGTGCACAGTTGTAGTGTTCATGCCTACTGTAATAACAGTTTTGGCTCTTATGACTGTACTTGCCACCCAGGCTACACAGGAAATGGACGATATTGTAGAGGTACGTACTAGATCAAAAGTTTCGTTGCTTTGCTGTCCACAGTTCTCCTCTTACATGATTCATGCCGAGCAAATATGTCTCCAGTGTAAAGTACCAGGCTTTCAGCTAATCACTGAGATATTTTTAAAAGAAAAGCAGTTATTTTTCTAAAGACACGTTTGAGTTTAAAACCCTTTTTTCTATTTTTATTGTAGATTAGTTATGTAGATGTTAACTATCTGGGTTTTAATTTTGTTTTATAAACGTTTGGAATTGTTAAGTTATAGATAATTTAATTTAAATCATCTTTAACTCAAATTTCATTTGTAATGACCACAAACTCACTAAGGCTGCATAGTTTCAGCAAAAAATAAATTGGGACTTCAGTGAAAAAAGGTTCTAAAATAACGAGCGTGCTGACGACGATCTAACTCACTTTTGTTTAGACATTAATGAGTGCAGAGACGGAGCACATAAATGTAGCTGGAACGCTCGTTGCAATAACACGCAGGGCTTTTACACCTGTAGCTGTGCTTCAGGTTTCCATGGTGATGGGATGTCATGTAGTGATTTAGATGAGTGCGCTCTGGGTTTCCACGACTGTCATCCCAAAGCTCTGTGCAGTAACACTTTGGGATCATATAAGTGCTTCTGTTTAAAAGGATATCTCGGAAATGGCAAAGAGTGTCAAGGTAAGCAAGTCAGTTAGTCATTAAGTTAACGGTCTCTGTACCTTAACATTAACGCCATCGGATTCCCCCGTTCCCTCCACGAACAGCTAACTGTATTTTAACAAAATAAAATAGAACAGAAGAGGAAAATTCAGGAAGACATTTAGCGTATTATGAGTGTTGATTCCCGGCAATGATTATTTCTTAGCAATTTCCTCAGTCGGTGACGATATTATGTGCCTTATTTGTTCAAGTTTTGTTGATATGAGACAGACAGAATACTGGTTGTCTTTAGCTCGTATTAATCAAGCAGGAGGTCTGTATTGGAGAATGTTGACCGAGGTCGTGAGTACAGACCGAGGTCAAGATTCTCCCATACAGACCGACTTAGTTCGGTTAATAAGATGTTTATTACATGGCAAAGAAGAAAACTTTAATTCGTTTAATGTAACTGGTTTGCTGACATTTTGCTTGCAAACGGCGATGAACTTAACTTAAACCTGCCGATATTTGTTCGTCCTCTTTGCTGTTTTTTTTTTTTTTGTCATCACAGCTTTTTGGCACTTCCATAAATGATTCAGAAGAAAATAAAAGAAAATAGTGAACATTTTTGTATTTTAGTTTGCTACTTTTTCAACGCAAAGAGAAACCGGCCTAGATGCCTGTCTAGGTGGGAAAATCTAGACCGCGGTCAATATCGTTTTCAGCCAATCAAATTCGTGAATTCGGTAGTTCCCAGTCCTTGTCAGACACAGCCATAGAATACAGTCTCATATCAACCCATTGCTTTTTACGACATTTCAGTTATTAAGGGCTTGCGACAAGATGAATGGCAATTAAGTTGTACCGGTAGCAAACCAGGTTTGCGAGGAAGGTTTGGAGAGTGAAGATTGTTAGTTAGTGTTCTAATATTGTCGTTATCGTTTGCAGCTTCCTCTCTGACCTCTGCCACAAATCAACAAGTGCCTGTCAACAAAGCTTTTCTTTTTATTATTACTATTGCTTTTAGTCCATTACTCCGTCTGTAAAAACTTAGAAAAAGAGTATAGATCTTACATCTATTACTCTTTAAATAGCTCCATCTAAAGATTGAAATGTAACATTTTAGTTTAAATTTCGACCGACGTTTATTAACACAGATCCCCGTATGAGAACAAAGAGTCGTGGAACATATTTTTTTGTAATTTTCTACATATTTTGTGATTTAGTTGTAAAAGAAACTTAAGACAAAGGAAAATTCTTGTCAGTCTTACCATTTTATTGCAGTTTGAAGTATATATTTTAAGCAACTACCATAATAGTGTAATACGACTATCAAAGCATTGTTAAAGTAAGTTAGATGTTGTCAGTCTGGGTTGTTAGTGAACTGCGGAGTGCAGACCGCGGAACCTGCGGAACCTGCGGACCTGCAAAGCCTGCGGAACCTATATTTTTCTATTGGTCAAAAAAGTAACGAAATAAAAAAAAAAAAAAAAAATAAAGATTAAAAACCAAAAACCTTAACACTGTTCGAAATTTCGTTTTAGTATCTAAAGAATATTACGTTAAAAAACAAATTTGTTTTTATCGTCGTGGACCTAGAAGTACTTGAGATTTTACGATTGTGGCGACATATGTGCGGTGGCATTCTATTCTCCAACATTCGATCAATTAGCATTGTAATGTAAGTAATGCAAGTATTGTAATGTAAGTAATGTCTGCATTGTATTGAAAAAAATTCAAATTAGAAAGCTGTGAAAAACGACTTTGTTTACTCTACAGTATAGAACTTGCAGTGTTTCAAAGAAGTCTCAGTTCTTGGGTATTTGTAAAAAGTATTTTATCGCAGTTTTGTTATAGTTAAATGTTTTAAAAAAATCACTTCTTCTTTGGATACTTTTTATTTTGACCAAAAAAAAAAAAAAAAAGAAAAAAAAAGAAAAGAAAAAAAAAATATAGGTTCCGCAGGTTGCGGAGGTTCCACAGTTTTCGCGGTCTGCAATCCTCAGTTCAGTAACACCCGCCAGTCTGTCATTTTCCGCTGGGGATTAGTTCACAGCCATTTTTTTCTGTAGAGGTGATAGTTTCTAATAAGATTTTCAAAAGAACCAAATGACAATTTTTTTTTCTTCTTCCCTCTTTTCTTGTTTTGGTCTTTTCTTATTTTAGAGCTGTTTTGCCAATAGTCTGTAATTCTGAACTGATATCCAATTTGTTCCTCAGTAACGTTTGCCGGCTAGTTCCCGGCACTTTTTAATGATGTTTGCAATATTTTTGAAAAAAAGGTAATAAAAGTTTTGTTGTTGTTGTTGTTGTTGTTGTTGCTGTTGTTTTTGTCTGTGTTAAGATTCGCCAGTAGAAAAGTGCAAACACTTAGTAAATCACAAAAATAGAACAATTTAAGAAATTGGTTTACGAGTTTGTGGAACGACAAATGCTGTCACGCGACTTAAAATTGAAATCTGCTGTTCCTAAAACGTGGAGTACGGAGTACGGAGTGTTAAAAAAAAAAATGAAAGGATAAAAGAAACATTTAAAAGAAATGAAATTTAAAAGTGAATTGAAAGTATAATTAAATGCATAAATAAACTAATAATAAAAAACTCACGCTGTCTAAAGTGGACCGTTCATATCGCGGTCATTTCATTCAGTCAATTGAACTCACGAGTTCACGTTTAGGAACAAAGTAAAGAACATTCATACAGTTGACCATATCTAAAACTAAAAAATGTGACAAATCACGAATCGAACTTAAACAACCAAATCCATCTTCGGTTGCCTTGGGCGAAAGCTGTGTTGGCTCGCAGAAATATGCTTTGCTTTCCAAAAATAAAAATTGAATCATTCAACAACATGGCACTTGTGAACTCCGCCTCCTGAAAGTTCTCACATTTTGATTGATGAAGTTCAAACGAAAACCTTGAAAATTTTCGGCACTGAAAAGTAGTAAGATAAAAAGGATATAGATTGACAAATGAAGAAACAAATAATAAACAGGTCAAATTGCACCTTGGGACAACAAATAATAAAAATAAAATTTCCCAACAAGGCCATTTAACCGCACAGTGGTCAAATGATTTATGTAAGGGTATCGAGTGGAACCTAGCTGCCTAAAGCAGGCCGTGTTGTGTTGCATGTTAGGCCGTTTAGAATTTGAGCGCTCTACAAGGCATTTTAAAATAACGTGGGATAAAAACGCGCAACGAAATTAAATGTTTCCTTCTTTTACTGAATAAAATAAAGAAATATACCCACCTTGCCTTGTTTCTGTTGTCCATTTGCCCAATTTCATTTTGTTTTCCTTTCCTTTCTTTTTTTTCGGGGGGGGGGAGGGGGGAAGGGGTGTTGAGGTACTTGTGGTACCTTTCTATACTGCTACAAACACCTCACCCCTCCCCCCAAACTATGAACTTATTCTTAGGTTCCCGTGTAAAGTTGAAGTAAGATTGATTGTGACCCACAATGTTTCAATTTTTCGAAATTCATTTTCAGACCCAAATCATTTTCAGGTGAATAGCATCTTTTAGGATATATTTTTTTCTTTGTTTACCGCTAAAAGCTTCAAGTAGTGTGTATTACCTTACTTTATTTTCAAATTGAAATCAAAAATTTTCACCGAAAAGATAATTCTAAAGAATTATTGGACGAGGTTTCCGTGACATACAGAATAATCAAGGTCGAGGCAGGGGTTATAAGTCGAAGCCGAAGGCTGAGGCTGATAACCCTTAACGAGACCTCGATTATTCTGCATATCATAAATATCACAAAAACCGAATCTAATAATTGTTTTATTATGCTTGAACGAAAAAAAAAAATGGTCATGCTTCTTCACTGACGGCAAGCAACACAAAGCGTGCGAACTTGACACGATTACCCTTAAAAATCGTGCTAACCTCGTTCCCAGGCTCTCTATCCTCTGCCTCTTTTGTTCGTTAGGAGAAAGACCCTGGTTGCGGCTGGTCACGTGCCCACCCAGAATCTGGGTGGTAAACAAATCTGTTGGGCGGGAGGGGTGGCAGAGTGTTTTGATTGTTGCTGTGACAAACTTTGTGGGTTTCAACCTCGAGGAGTCGCTAAAAACTACCCGCGTCTCGGGGTTCCAAGTCGAATTTTGCCGATTAAAAATGCCACATTGTTTCTGCCGTCTCCAAAATATGGAAGACTTTCGTTCACAAGGAAATTTGGCAGTCGAATTAGCACAAACTTTTTTATGGTTAGCATATGTAAAACGTCACATACCGAATCGAAATGAAACCAGTGGATCAGTCTCTTGAATATTTGAATTCGGAGGTAATTTATTTTCTTCTTTGTGCGGTAGTTTGGATGTTAAAAAGTATTTCTGTCACACGGCCGATTAGCCGAGTATTCTGACTTGCGCTTGATTTACAGCAATGTAAAATGAATTACAGTTTTGTTGACATAAACCCGCACTTAATTATATTTCATCTGCATCAGGTTTATGTAAGTTTATATTTAGACAGATTCTTAAACACGGTTGGAAACTGTTTTGAACCACCTTAAGAATCGGCGTTAAAAATCGACGTTAAAACTAGGCTCGTGTAACATCACCTTTAAGCCCCGGCCAAACGATCGCAACATTGCAGCGCACCATATCACAACATTGTTGGGCGCAATATGTTGCGCGCTTTTAGCCACCCTGTTACGACGTGCTGTGACATGTCGGGTGTTGCAAATCGAACTAGTGCGCATGTCCTGACGCAAAATTGTTGCACGAACGTGACCAAACGAGTACAACATCATGCAATATCCACAAATGTTGCATGAAAAATTTGGTCATTTTCAAACCTGAGCCAACAACGCCTAACATGTTGCAACACGTCGCAGCATGGTGGCCAAACGCGCGCAACATGCTGCGCCCAGCATGTTACGATATGCTGCGTTGAAATGTTGCAATCGTTTTGGCTGGGCTTTATAAAAGCAGGATGGCGCGTGCAGTTGTAATAGTGCATTTACCCTGATGGTAATGGCTTCGTTACCTCTTTCTTGGATATCTCTTGTTATCAATTCTCTCTATTTTCCTTTAAAGAACAGGGAACAAATCCCGACCGAAACTATAAATTTGAGTGCCGGGAACGAAAATGTAACGTTCATGTATCTCCAAATTGTTCTCTTTGTCATGGTAACATATCTACCACGCTTCCCAACCAGTTCACACTTTTGAATCTCTACAGTTGATTTTGTTTCCTCTCCGTTGTGTTGAAAAAAGAAACAGAGTAGGGAAAATGTCCAAAAAAGAAGAAACGAAAGTTTCTCTGGCATATCTGTCAAATTTAGGGCAATGTTGGATTGTAAAACTACCGTTCATGACTCGAACATACTCAGGCAGGTGGTAAGAAAGAACTATGTTTACACTCAAATTCAATTTTAATGTTCAAGACCTTCGAAAGAAAAACGAGTCAAGAATAAAAAGTCGAAAAGCACAAAAGCGCACAGAGACTGACTGCCGTTGCACCTGTTACCTGTGTTTGTTTTTGACTTTGTGGATGGCTACAATGGTTTTGAAAACATTATTGAAAGGTCCTTGCTTATAATTGTTTTTGAGTTGTTGTTTTGCTGTCGCTCCAGTACAATATCACGTAAAACCTCGCTTATTCCACGCTGAATACCTCGCCTAGGTAACCAATCAGGGTACGAGATTTCTCTGAGCTATGCGATTCTAAGCCGAAGCTTAAGTTAAGACTTTGACAACTTTTTCAGTCAACGTACAACTTTGCATATCGTAAGTGAAAGTACTATTAGAACCTTCTTTTATTGATATATGAAGTTAGGTACATACAAACTCAACTAATACTCAGACGGATAACTGGAAATGATTGATAACGTAACCGTAATGGTTAATGGCGCCCAGACTTCTTGTTCTTGTTAAAAAAAAAAAAAATGTAATTTGTGACAATCAATATTGACATAAATGAATATTTTGTCGACACGGATCAGAAACGGTTAAGAAACTTGTGACATTTTACGGTCAGCCTTGCCACTAGCACTTTCGCATAAGGTTTACTTTTATTGAGAAATTAGCGTTATCTGATTTGTTTTTTGATTCTCTTTTTTATATATCAACCTTAAAACCCCAAAGGTGGCGCCACTGCATTTGGTCGGGGGTATATGGTCCCTATTTTTCCTAACAAGAGGTTTTTGGCGTTTACGTGTCCGGCTTTGGCGCATGTAGGACGTTATTTGATGTATCTCTTATCCACTTTGTTGTACGCTTATTGTCGCAATTAAAACACATCTTGGGCCTGGCTGATCAACGCGCCCATGCCTCAACCTTTGAGTGTGTTCGGTTGTGTAGTGAAGGCAAAATAGCTACCTTCTTCCTATCTTTTTATGCAGAAAACACCATCGTCACGGTACGGTTCCCAGACATGGACCTTGTGAAAGACGATCTTGAGTTTTTATACTTGTGCAAGGAAGGGGCAAAAAATGTTGAAAACATAGACGACATCACTCGACCAGACACCGAGGAGTTCTACTTACTCTGGTCCTCAGGGGGGGGAGGGGGGGGGATACTCCCAGAAAAATTGGTTGGGGAATGTGCGGCCCATTTCCCAAAGCCCTTACCCTATTTATGACCAAAATCTGCGATTTTCCCTACCTTATTTATGACCTGACCAAAAATTTGATACACTATTTATGGCCGTTGATTACTGCTGGCACAGTTGCTCTAAACACAATTTATGAAGGGCTTTTGTTGGTGGTATTATCGATGATGATGAAAAAGTAGCTTCTTCTAAAAGAGCATACTTAATTATAGACCAGAGTACAAAAACCGTACCCTATTTCTGACCAAAATGCCCAAAATCGACTAAAACGGCTGAAAAATCATACCCTTTGGGGCGCAGATACCTATGTAGCCAATATAAGGGAGTACCTCCCCGGGCTCTGGTTCGACTCAAATTTGTACAAATGCACTATTGTTAGCATGCACGGTAGATAACTTAAGCTTAATTGAATTTAAAAGCAAGACATATCTAGTTTTTGGTGAAACTTTAGTACATTAGCCCTTCAACTGGCAATCGTGCGTTTTCGTACGCTGAGGGGTCATGGACTTTGTACCAATTGTGACGTCATTAAATTTTGGCGTCAATAGATATAGGCAGATAATAGAGCTAGAATACATCTATCCGCACAACTGTCCGTTTTGGATATCAACCGCATTCTGACGTAGCTAATTGAAAAAAAAAAGAAAAAAAACCTGAGCAGTTTTTGGTCCAAAATTTGTGGTAAAATGGCCTATTACACCTAAAATCGATCAAGGTTCCATTTCCTGACTTTAAAGATAGTCAGCACCGAACTTTTTACGGCTGTCAGAAAGGATATGAAGAGCAAAAGCTAGCAAGGGTAAAAAAGGCGAGAAAAAGGAAGGGAAAAGGGCAAGCAAAAAAAATCGGCATGCATGTTCCAAAGTAAAACATTGTTTCGGAATTGAAAAGATTTTCTTGCCTCGAGCAAACGAACGAGCAACATTTTCTAACACGTTGCACTACAGCTTTTCTCGTTCACCCAAACTCGTAAACCTATTTCTTAAATTATTTTGTCTTATAATTTACGAAGTCTTTGCACTTTTCTACTGGCGAATCTTACAACAACAGAAACAAACACAACAGCAACAACACAAGAACAATTTTATTACCTTTTTCAAACAAATATTTACAAACGTCACTAAGAAACAACTGGGAACTGGCAAAAGATACTGGGGAAGGTGTTGGATATCAGTTTAAAGTTACAGATTTTGGCAATACAGCTCTAAAACGAGGAAAAACAAAAACAACAAAAGAAAAAAACATCAAGAAAAGAGGGAGGAAGAAAAGCACTAGTTATTTGGTCATAAATAATTACAAGTAAAAGCTCCGGAAGTCAATAAATACCAGCTGAAATTAAAAGCATAAATATTCGATTAATTACGAAATGTAGTCTTTGTTTCATGTACACATAGGCCTGAATAAGATTCAGTTTAACAAATTGACGTCATTTTTTTTATGCGTCCGTCCTCTTATTGATGATAAATTGTGTCATAACATTGTCAAAGTTGTCAAGTTCTACTGAAAGTTGAACTTGAAAGCTTGCATAAATTAAAATTTTATCCGTCTGTACTTTTATGGATGATAAACATGAGCCAATCAGCGCGAGAGAAATTACACAGTTATTGCAACATATTCTTTTGAAAATAGCACCCTATTAAAAACGTTCACTTCTACAGAAATAAATGGCTGTAAACTAATCCCCAACGAAAAGTGGCAGACTGTCAGCATTTAACTTTCTTTAACAGTGTTTGATGGTCATACTACACTATTATAGTGGTTGCTTAAGACAAATGCCTTAAACTTAAATAAAATGGTAACACTGATATCCATTGCTTTTGATAAGCTAAGATTTTTTTGTTTGTTTTCAGTTTCTTTTAGTACAAATGTAGAAAACAAAAATAGTCTGGGTCTGTGATCAACTTTGGTCGGAATGTAAATTAAAATGTTACTTTCAATCTTTAGAATGAATTATTGAAACCCTTAAAGAGTACTTTATGTAACATCTATAGTCTCCTTGAAGTTCTTACATAGAGAACAATAGACTAAGAGCAATACTCATAATAAAAGGAAAAACTATGTCGAGAGGCACTCGTTGATTTGTGGCAGAGGAAGCTGCAAAAGATAAAGATAACATGAGAAAACTTGCGAAAAACAAACTACATTCTTGTATTCTCCGAAACCTGGCAAACCTGGTTTGCTACCCAGTTATACAATTACATTGCCATACATCTTATTGCAAGCCGTTAATACCTGAAATGCTATAAAAAGTAGAGGGTTGATATGTGCCTAAAGCAACCATGAACAGTATTCTAACTCCTCCATACGAACAAAAACTGAACATAAAAGGTAAAATATTATAACATTGTAACCGACTCAGAAAATTGCTAAGAGAGAATTTCATTGTCGATGAATCAACACTGAAAATATGCAAAAGACTTTGCTAAACGCAAGGTTGGGATTCACGTGATTTAAACCTTTCCTCCTCTTTACTCTTTTACTTCTGTGTAAATACAGTTAGTTGCTGACTGAGGAAAAGGTGCAAACTGATGTTGTTACCTATTTCTGTTGTGGTACTGAGACCGTTAACGTAAACGAATCTGAATTACTTGCTTACCTTTACACTGTTTGCCATTTCCGTGATATCCTTTTAAACAAAAACACTGATATGATCCCCAAGTATTACTGCACACAGCTTTGGGATGACAATCGTGCACACCCTGTGCGCACTCATCTAAATCACTACATGACATCCCATCACCATGGAAACCTGAATCACAGCCACAGGTGTAAGAGCCCTGCGTATTAATACAACGAGCGTTCCAGCTGCATCTATCTGTTCCATCTCTGCACTCATTAATGTCTAAACAAAAGTATGTTAGATCGTCGTTAGAACGCTCGTTATTTTAGTACCTATCTTCATTAACGTCCTAATTTTTGGTCAATCTACAGTCTTGAAATGACGTTTTGAGTTATAAATAATTACATTGAATTAAATTATTTATAACTTTAAAGTTCAAAACGTATATAGAACAAAATTAAAACCTAATGAGTTAACATCTACATAATTAATCTACAATACATGCCCAAATAGAAAAAAAAAGGCTTTCAAAAATAGTTCGATTTTATAAACTTGTCTTTATAATTAGTAAAATTAACGCCTTTCTTTCCAAAATATCATTGATTACCTGAAAACCCTGGTACTTCATACCTTTCACACTGGGGACATATTTGTTTGGCATAAATCACGCAGGAGGAAAACTGTGAACAGGAAAGCAATGAAACTTAAATTGTTGATCCAATACTTACCTTTACAATATCGTCCATTTCCGGTGTAGCCTTTTCTGCAAGAGCAGCTGTAAGAACCAGGGTTGTTAACACAGCTGGCATAAGCATCACAGAGATGACTTCCAACGCTGCACTCATTGACGTCTGAGCATAACCGACCATTGCCATGGAAACCATCATTGCATGAACATGAATAGGAGCCCACAGTGTTTATACAAGTTGCATGCAAACTGCAGTCATGTGATCCTTCCAGACATTCGTCGATATCTAGACACACATGACCATCACCATGAAACCCAGAAATGCAGCTGCATTCATGAGAGCCTTCAGTGTTTGCACATGCTGCGTGTGCGTGACACTTGTGATTCCCATCCTTGCATTCATTGATGTCGTGGCACGACCAGCCATTTCCTTTAAAGCCAGGAAGACAACTACAAGTATATAATCCAATAGAATTATTGCAGAGTGCATGAACACTGCAGTTGTGCATATTAGCCTTGCACTCGTCAATATCCTGACAAGACCATCCGTTTCCTTTAAAGCCAGGAAGACATTTACAGGCATAAGAGCCAATAGCGTTGTTACAGAGTGCATGAACACTGCAATTATGCATATTAGCCTTGCACTCGTCAATATCCTGACAAGACCATCCATTTCCTTTAAAGCCAGGAGGACAACTACAGGCGTAAGAGCCAATGATGTTATTGCAGAGTGCATGAACACTGCAATTATGCATATTAGCCCTGCACTCATCAATATCCTGACAAGACTTGCCATCCCCATGGAATCCTGGGAGACAACTGCATTGGTAGGAACCAATCGTGTTCTCACATTTAGCAGTAGAAGGGCACAAATGAAGTTCTTGGGATAAGCACTCATTAATGTCTGTAGAAAGTGATGACATACATAATAGCCATGGTTAGACAAAACGTCATTCACATATCATTTTGGGTTGTTAATATAATGGACAAGAGAGGATGAACGAAAAAAAAAATGAATGTAACGTAATGTGATCAATTACAGGCTGGCCTGATAACTGCTAGCAAGGAATCTTTAAGCAACTATTCAGTTTGTGATGTGATCATCGTTATCTGTTGCGTGAATCGATTAATCGATTTTTTTCAACTTTGTCATGTAAAAGAAGTTTCAAAGCCTGGCCTTGCGCTAGACTAACACAGTCAAACTGAATAGATAATAGGCCTAGTAATAAACTACATAATCGGTCTAAAATTAAATACTCTCATACCTCGACAAACAGAGCCATTGCCTTCAAAACCATTGTTACAAACACAACTGAAACGTTTCTCGTCTCTTAGGTCAGCTGTACAGATAGCGTTGGCATCACAAAGGGGCTTCTGCGTACAGTCAAAAGTCAGTGTGCCCAAAATTCTTTTGTCCTTTTCATCTGTTTTGGAAAATGAAATTTTAATATCAAAGATAAACAAATTTAAGGTTTCAAGAAACTGCCTTGACTGACACTTTAGTGCACCCGAAACTTATTCTAATGCTCTATTAATTCATGCATGGATAAAAAAGAGGCTTTGGATTGCACGGACGCTACATCCAAGAAGCACGCAACTTTCTCGATGTCAGAAGGCTTCGAGCTACTCCGGTCGGTCGGCGGCGCACAGTGAAACAAATAATGATCAAAATCAACAAATTTGATAGTATTTACACACACAAACAGGAGGAAAATGACTATAAACTGTCGCGCATAAATGACTGCAGAAGATGCTGAGCGAAGCATTTTATTTTTCTTGACTCACTGTCTGTAAGCTTGTCTCATAATTCTAGAGCAGTACTGATCATGTTGGTCGAACACAAAAGCTCTAATGTTAAGTAGTTACTAAGTTATATGTTTACCATTGCTGCATATATGTACCTACCTTCCTCATCAGGAGATTTGCCAATCTCAAATACAGCGACAAGAGACACAGCCAAAACAGTTATTAGCAACACGACTGCTCCCGCAATGATCCGCGGTCTCTCCATCATAACCGAATTTCGTTTTATAAAGATTGTGATTCAATGTACTTTTGGTTGCCTTTGCCTATTGGTTGCCTATATTAGCGAAGACTCACAAATTCAAGCTCAATCCTGTCGATACACAAGAGAGAGATGCAACCTAAGCGTCTCCTTGAAATGTGGATTCTCGGAAGTTAGACGGGGGAACCCCCCAATTATTATACGGAAATATGTCATTGGTTACCACTTAAAATATGCGGCTCTCGTCAAGGCAAAATTTAGGCGTATAATTCTAGGAAAGCACGTGACCTAAGTCAGATCCTGTCGATACACACGACAGAAATACAAAAGTGTGTCTTAAAAGTGTAGATTCTTGAAATTCAGACTGAGAAACCTTTACTTATTTATGCAGAGACACAGCACAGTGACAGCACATATTCGGCACCTGTCAGGGCAAATTTAGGGACTTCCCCGAAAGCTTAGAAAACACGTGTCGTCTACATTACGTCATCGTAAAAAGACCTCTCTTCCGCTGTTAGCTTAATTATTTTGAAGATCGGGATTAGGAGAGACTTAGATATATATACTTACGAACAACAGTTTGCTTGACACAGATTAACTTGTAAAATAGGAGGTCAACTGTGTAACAGGAATTAAATTTCGTTCAGGTCATATCAAGTTTTCTCCCTACTACTCTAGTTATATTATAAAGGGAAACTTTTGCCCCGAGCGACGGCATTCATTGAAGAACCGAAGAAAAATCTAATATGTAACATTACAATATTCATCTTTCTGCGTTTTGACGCAGGATAAAATAATCATTGACGAAGTATTGAGGCGATGACCCACGACTGAAATTCAGGTTATACTGCGACTGGTGTGTTATTATATTCCACTTACAACATTATCATTGAGAAAAAAGTGAAAAATAAAATTATCTGGGCGAGAAATGCTTTCACCAACAGTCAAACATGGCCTTTCACCCAGGTACGTTTAATACTCGTCTACCGATAAAAGGCGATAAATTGAAATCTTGAACACCAACGCCTTTGCATGCAATCATAGATTGCTTTGTATTTTCCGCTTTTGACTACAGCGTGACAGTATTCTGATATTAATAATGAATTTAATTTATCACAGAAAAATTGAGTTGTGCTATTTTGTAAAGACAAGCAATAGACTGCAAGGCTGATACTACGTGAAAAACGTTTCGAGACACCAACATGACAAGAACCGATAAAGTAGGATCGCAACAGTGGACAACTGTTTTACCCTTCTTGGGGCTAGTCAGCACTGTGTTGCGAAGATATTTAACGCCAGCCCAACAGCCAACGCACATAAATTGCAAAATGATCCGTTCACTATATCAAGCTCTGTACTTTGAATTCACTTGCGCCCCGAAATACGCGTTGCCACATGACGTGTTTCGGGGCGCAAGGAGACAAAGTGTCAAGACTGGTGTCTCGAAAAGCAAAAGAATAAATATGGCTGCACAAGGGCAACCTAAACATTTAAACATTCACCCGCATGGCCAGTACCATGCTTAAAAAACGCAGCGTATCGGATCTGAAAAGACCTACGGTCCGAAAGTACATAAATGAGAAACCAGAAACTGCAAGGGACCGCATACGATAAACGGTGCTAACGTATGAACCCATGATCTACAAGAGATCTGATCGGCCAAAAAAAAATGTATGAAGACAAGCAATAGACTGCAAGGCTGATACCACGTGAAAAACGTTTCGAGACACCAACATGACAAGAACCGATAAAGTAGGATCGCAACAGTGGACAGCTGTTTCGCGCTTCAGATCTCTTATAGATCCTACGTTGGCAGCGTTTATCGTATGCGGTCCCTTGCAGTTTCTGGTTTCTCATTTATGTATTTTCTGAAGCACTTTTTATGACTGCATTTCTTAGGAAACGATGCATACTCAAGTTGATCTTAACGAAGCCGCGATCTTTCTGAGAAATTTAAACTGCAAAAAATGTGACAATAGACTGTTTTCGATACGTTAAAATTCAGCTTGGCAGTGAGGCCTAGACCCGGGGAGGGGAGGGGGGCACTGCCATATATTGGCTATATAGGTATGTGCCGCTGTGAAGGGTACGGTTTTCAAGTAGTTTACTCCAGCATAGGGTATATAAATCAGAGCGTTTAGGTCTAGAATAGGGTATAATTTTTCACAAAACTGACTAGTTGGTTGAAGATTTTATCTGGACTAAGGAAACCAGGAACTGCCGCTCACAAATATAAAAAAATCAAATCGGCAAGTTTAAATTTACGCAAATCAGCCTCAACAGTGTCGATAGATGGGGGGATTTGGGGAGTTTACTCTAGTATAGGGTAGCAAAATTCAGCTGAACTAGCTCTGGTATAGGCTAAGGTTCCAGGGTCCCAGCGGCACACCCCACCCAGAAATTCCCAAAGTATCCCCCCCGGGGGCCTAGAGGACACAAATAAAGGAAATTGAATGACCAGGTTTATTCATTTCTTTAGTTTGTGTTCTCTAGGCCTCACTATCAAGCTGAATTTTAATATATCGAAAGTGGGTTATTCTTTGATTTTTCTCATTATGTTCGGACTAATATTTACAAATATATAGCACACGTGCTCGAAGTTTCGTTTTGCTTATGAGACGGTTGTTCTTGTATAATATATAAAACCTAGGAAGGATTTACATGGGTTATAAAATGAGATTAAAACCTGAGAAAGAAAGAAAGGGAACAACAGTACGGTATTCGAGTTTCATCCGGATATTTATTTTTATTTTCTGAATTCGCAGAATTTAGGTCTTTCATTTGGAAGAAATGCAACTTTCCCGGTGGGGGAGAGGGGAAATGGGGCGTGGGTGGGGGGGGGGGGGGGGCGGTGGAGGATGGGGTGGAGGATGAGCTATGTATCAATTCTGATACTATCCATTTTTCGTCTTGTACGGAAGTAAAATAATTCGTTAGGGCTTTTACGTCATACGAGGGCTAGAGCTGGCCTTAATAAATGTCTAACGTTTTACTATCGGCAGTCGTTTTAAATTTGATCACGAACTAGCGTCCTCGGCCCCAACTCCAGTCCCCCGCATATTATTATAATATTACTTTGTTTGAAATACCACTGCTCTTTTCGCCATTTCTCTGTAAATCCGAGGTGTTTTGAGACATTAAATGGATTTTACTTATCGCACATAGTCTCAGTAAACATTTCAAAGGGATAAAAGAAATTTATCTTACCTCGTGTTTACTTTGTGTCAGATGCGATATATCAGCAGGGTAGGGGTCTCATGCAGATGCTGTTTCCAAGAAAAGCAAGAACTTTCAATTCTTTGCGCCATATTAATTAACATGGGACTAAAAGTACATAGAACAGTAGTGATAAAGAAATATAGCCGCGCTTTTCTAAGCCTTTTACAAAGCCTACAAGCTAATAAAACTAAACTACTGGTTTCTTATACATTACAGAATGATAATATTGTACGGTAAAGCGAAGCTACTTTGTCACCCAATTTTAAATGTTGTAATTATCCTCTTGTTCTAGTAGTGTTCCAAGTAATTACTGAGGGAATTTCCAGTACGGAGATGAGCCTCGTAAGCCTCCAGCCGAATCAAACCTTTCATGGTCACTTGGTATAGCGTGTTGTCATCTGTCCACTCTGCAGGCTTGTAATGGCAAATTTGCGTGCAGCCATCTTTGCTTCCCCAGGTGTAGTCGTCATTGTCGGCAATGATTCATCGCGGTCCCGTTACGTTTCATCAAGCAATGGGAAGGGTTGGAAACGACCATTTGAGGGCAGGAATCAGGGAAGTCGACTGGAATGTAAATCCTCAAGGTGTAGTCTCTGTTGTTGGAGCATGGTACTCTGAGTTCAACTCTGGTGTTACCAGTAGGATCGATCCAAGTCGCACGATTCCCGCGAAAATACTACTCAAGCAACTGTGGGGGTGGACTATTTCAAAAGTAAAAGGGTTTTGGGTTCGGAGGACCCATTGGAATGTTCTATCTTGCAACTAACAAATATTTCACCTGTCAAAGTAATAGTAAGCTCGTGGAGATCTTACTCTGTCTGAGTTGCCTTAGAGGCAAACACAGACACCTGGGTGGTTGTCTCCCACAAACAGATTGACAACCTCTACCATGTCTACGCCATTTTCCAATTCGTTGTGGACATGCGGAGGCATGAAGTGGTTAAGCGGGGCCTTTCTCGTCAGTCAAGCAGAAACTGCTCAAGATGACAGTCTTCGACAGCTGAAGGAAACTATCATCAGTGGATGGCCTGATTAACCTTCAAACTGAAAAATTACCAGCACCTCTTTCGGGCAGATCCTGCTCCCATAGAGCGTGTCTGAGGGTCAGTTACTTGGTTCATAACTTTATTCTTGTGTTCGGGCTAAGCTTGAATAGATAAGAAAAATAATAATATATTATTTTGGTTTTTAATCTCGCACAGATGTAATGCCGCGAGTTTTGTTTTACTATCATTGCAGTGCGGATTTCTTAAGCTAGAGTCACAGATGCTTCTGTTGGGATCAATGAGATCTTTAAACAACACGAGTAGTAGTTTTCACCAGTTCTAATTTTAAACGAGATCAATAGAATATGCTGACAAACGATACAACGGACAGTACTTCGGTTCCGACCTTTCATATACGGGAAAACACGACAGTTTAAGGGAACGTCAATATACAAGGCTTGAGGTAGTGAAATTGGACGACACGACCCTTGCTCAACAAAATGCAAGGCTTGCGACGTTGTAGTCGGATGGTAAAAAAGCATCCGGCCTTTTGAGAAATAGAGCCAGTGGCGGATCTAGGGGAGGGGCCCGGGGCGCCCCCCCTTATTTTGGGTAAAAAACGAAGAAATCAAAGCGGGAAGAAAAGCCGGCAGGGCAAGCAAAACAAAACCGCCCCTCGCCCCCCTTACTTCAAGGTCTGGATCCGCCACTGAGTGCTGAGGTTCTGAGAGATTTGTCTAAAATAGCACCCAATCTATGTTCTTCTCCTCGGAGTAACAATTGGTGTTTATTAAGTTATGGCTACATGCGGGAGTATGTAGAGCACGAAAAGTCTGGCAAACCTAGCTTCAGGTGTGATCTGCAAACGGAGACGTTGCTCCACGCCTAGAAGGACGCATAGCTAAAAGCAAGAACAGAGGTCGGGATACCCTGTCGGAGTGACTGAAAGTCTGCCCACCGGTTACAAAATGCGCTGTCGTTCTCTAGTGACGAAATTTAGATTTTCTTGCTTAGGCTGAATGAACGGGAAACATTAACTAGCAACATGACAAGCGACAGCATTTTTCGTTCTCCTGTTCTGATATTCGGACAATGTCCTTACAAAACGCGCTACTTAGCAACACTCAACTGCGTCTACGTATCTGCGTATGCTAATTTTTATGCTATAGTCTAAACCAGAAGGTCGTATAGTGTGACCGTCCGGGTGAGGGTAGTTCTGAAAAGAACTGTTGTTGGTGACTGACGTTTCGACAACCTGAGCGGAAGTCATCTTCAGAGTCAAGTGAATTGTGTTTGTCAGTCGATGATGTTGCAAGTCTGGTCCGTTGAACGTTATTGGTCAGTTTAGCCATGATGGTATTGGCTGAAAGACTCGTGTAAAGTTTGTCAAACCAGACTTAGGAGGAAGACGTATTTTTATCACTATTTTAGCAAGAAAACAAATACTACTTTTAAGGTTACCAAGAGAAAATGGGAGAAATATTTACTTTTAAATACAGTAGTTTTCTACTATAATTATTTTTGTTCTAGCTGTCCAAAAAGGGGAGGGGGGGAGGGATGGGGGGTGGGGGGGGGGGTGGGGAGGGGATGGCTAGCCACCCAATCCGACCCCCTAATTCCCCCCCCCCCTGGTCTGATAACACTTCCGTTCTTTAACAAGCTTCGCTTCACACTGTTTGAATAAATAATATAAATGCTTCAAACCAAAATAAAAAGATAAGACAGCCATTGAGGTCAGCATCCACTTCCTCTTCATGTTGTTTATGTGCTTAATTTGAAAAGGTTACCTTCAATATTTAGAATGAGCTAGTTACAGAGTAATGGATGTAACATCTATAGTCTTATCGAAGCTTTTACATACAGCAACATAACACAAAACAACAACAACAAACAAAAGCAATAAAGACGATACACCCACACACAGAAGCAATAATAATAATTGTTTGTTTGTTTGGTGATTGTTCTTGGTTTGCGGCAGAGGTAGCTGCAAAAGAAGAAAAAGATTGTATGAGAAACCTTAAGAAAAAACTACAGTCTTCCATTCCCAAAACCTAAATTCGAAAAACGAGGTTTGCTACCGGTATAATGACACTGTCCATGCATCTAAATCGCAAGTTAATAGATGAAATACGATGAAAATTAATGGGCCTAGACAAACCACGAACATTATTCCAACTTGTACATATCACTTAACACTGAACAAAAACGGTGTATAATGCTGTCTAAAACCAATTGAAAGGCTGACCGGACGGGTGAAAAGGGTAAATTTAATGCCCAATATTTCGGTTTGACAGGACTGAAGTAAAATGGATAAAACGGTCACAAAATTTGAAATGATTCTAAAGGAAGGTTGAAGAGTCTTGTCCCTCAAGATCAAAAATACCTGTCTTGTCTTTCATTACAATGGTCCTTGCATTACAGTTTATCCATATAATACCATTACCAATTCAGATAAAGACTTGGAGAGGATCACCGTCGGGGAATCAAGGTGCACTCTTATACCAGATGTCTTGCTAAATTTACTCCAGTTTAAACCTTTACCCTTCTTACTGATAAATGGTCATTATTTGCTATTTCTGTTGCGGAACTGAGGCCGCTGCATGCTTTATCGCGATTAATGTATAGAGTGTGTTCACGTGACGTCATCAAATTCTCAAATTCAAAACTAAAGAGCCATTAAAGGCTTTATCCTCATCAGGCATAAGAGGTACTAAATTTATATCTGTTAGAACTTTCCAGCTCAATAGCGTCCTTCGTTTGGAAACCAGTGCATTTTGAATTTCGAAGTATGGCGGTGCGTGACATAAAGCTACGATCGCGTTTGTCGAAAAATATACACTTATCTCGTAATTTTTAGCCATTTTAGGAGTTAAACTATTAGGAAAAGTGCTTGTGTAAATGTTTGTGGTTCGGTTCAGATAAGCAGTCGACTAGATAGGCAAAGTAAGTTCCAGATGTTTACGCTATTTTCCGGCCGCCATTTTGGAGGACTAAAGAGGTCCACCAATATGGCGGCTCCTAACCACTTGTAGGCTCTATAATTTTGCGCGGACCATTTCGACGCATATCTCAACTGTGGTACATAATATCACAATTTCTTGACTTTATCCACTGAATGGTTTTTGATTTATTTTGTATTGCGTGACAATGAACACACTCTTTCGGGTAACGAAAATGAACGTGAATGACTTGCTTACCTTTACACTGCTTGCCATTTCCGTGATATCCATGTAAACAAGAACAGCGATATGATCCTCTTGTATTAATACACTCCGCTTTCCGATGACAGTCGTGAACACCCTCTGCACACTCATCTATATCACTACATGACATTCCGTCGCCATGGAAACCTGAATTGCAGTTACAGGTGTACGAGCCTCGCGTGTTAATGCAACGCGCATCCCAGCTGCATCTGTCTGTTCCATCTCTGCATTCATCGATGTCTAAACAAAAGTGAGTTAGATCGTCGTTAGTATGGTCGTTATTTAAGCCCCTATTCCCGATGAAGTTCCAACTTATATTTTGCTCAATCTGCAGTTCCTAAATTTGTGCGCTTGAAATAATTTATATCTCATGATATATCAAACACTATTAAGAGTCACTGCCTATAAATATGGACCAAACAACGGCACAAGTCGAAACATTTTCGCTCATTTTTTGCCCATAGATTGGCCTTAGCTAGAAAACAAGCGGACCAAATTTACTTTCTGCTAACGCAGCTTTTTTTGGAAGAAATTTGCAAAAAATTATTTAGCCCCGATTGAGCTCAAAATTTACTTCCGGTTATACTGAACTTTCTGAATATTTGATTGCTTCGCGCGCCGCACAGCAGCTACTTGAGAATCTTTCAATGGCTTTTATATTCAGCTCAGGTCTTCATGGTAGGACTGAGTGAAAAATAAAATAAATCGAGGTTTCGTTTGAGCCCGAAACGAGATCGAATAAAAACGCAAAATATTACAATGTGTTGCAAACAGATCATAGCACTAAGTTAAATATCGCCATACTTTTCTATGGGCTATAACTTTAAATGCCATAAGAATACTTTCTACAGGTTAGCTGTACACCCATCTGTTTGAAAATCAAAAAACATCTCTGGGCAAATGGTTTTAAGTCACCCGCCTTGGCCTGTGTTTCTCGTACATTTTTCCCTGAATCCGCCGGGAATGTAAACAATTGCGTGACGCGGGCGGTCACCCTGAATACATAACTTGTTTCCAACAAACTGCAGATGGCTATCTAAGGAATTTGGGTGAAAAAAGAAAAACATAACGGACCACTTTTAACTTTAATATTTTGAAAGGCATCGCTTTGGAAACTTCGGTAATTAAAAGCGCCAATTAAAAGCAATTTACTTGGACTTTAGGCGTTACTGCTATGTCGTTATTAAGCTGTCGTTCTTTCTTTGATCATTTTAATTACAAGAACGAGTTCTAGATAGAAAATCATCTTATGCTCATTTGTTAAAGTGCCTATGAAGTAAAAAATAATTGCTGCTTACTTAAAAGGCTTTTCAAAGTAAAGAAGAATGACGTTTTCCTTTTTGAAAGTTTTTTTTTCGTTTTAGAGATATTAACGTTTTTGTGAGGAAAGTGATGACGTCATAGGTGGACTTTCCTCATTTGCATAATACAAAAACGTGAATATCTCTAAAACGAAAAAAGATATTCCAAAAAGGAAAACGCCATTCTTCTTTACTTTGAAGAGCCTTTCAAATAAACAGGAATTGTTTTTTACTTCATAGGCACTTTAAGTGTAATAACAAGTTGATATTGTTGGTTTGTAGGTTTGTAGCCTTTCGTGATCTGAAGGAACGATACGGTGATTAAATTTGCATTTGTTGATCTCGACGGATCGATTCCCGGTTAAACGTTTTAATTTGTTCCAGTCAGCTAGTACTGTCGGCAGTTGGTGCCTTTTCTCCCTCTAAAAAGTCGGAAAAAGTAAATTAAAAAAGAAGCTACCTAAAACTAAACACTTCGTATATTTTAGGTTTGATAATATAACCGTTTTCCCATATATTGTTACAGTAATTCCGACTGTTGCGTAACCTGAGCACTACTAAATGAATACGGACTCTCATTTTTGTGGTTGGGCTACCTGTGGTGCAAATATATACAACCAAGAGATTTCGTTCAAGCTAAGATCGACAGCGAACTAAATGCTAGTTTTAAATGCAAAATTTTGGAAAAATACCGATTATCCACTTTAAGTTGAAAATTTTGACCGAAATATTTCGGAAGAAGAAAAATTGATATGACTACAAATGTGCACCAAACGGTTACTCGAGGATTCAAATTATGGCCTTAAAAACAACCACTCGAGGAACGTTTTGAGTTGTGTTGTTTAGAATTGTGTGTTTTTTTTTTCTCATAAATTACATTGTTCCTTGTGCTCGAGGCTTCCAGCTACTGAAAAAATATAACGTGAACCGATAAGATAACGTTAGACTACGAGTAGTCCCTCTTTCACTTAGTCCGTCGTGCGTGACGCGAAAGAAATTCGCGAGAAAAAAATGGCCGCGCGAAATCCTGGGGGCTAGGAGCGCGCGAAAGGAGGGACTACCGCCTAAGCCCAAGAGTTTGCCCTTTCACGGCCGAGTGATTTTTCGGTGTAGGATTTCTCATCTTGACGTCCTCTTATTATCGCCTGTTATCAATAGCCCCAGGAGATCTGAATAAAATTGCTCTACTCTACTCTTCAAGTAGCCAGGCAAAAACATATGCCGTGAGAAGTATATCTTCGTTCAGTGTTCGTTCAGCGAACACTGCCAAAGAAGTTTTAAAAAGAAGACGGCGAAAGAGGTCTCTTGTAACGATTTTCGCTGCGTCTAAAAGTTATTTCGAAAATTTCAACAGAGTTTCAACCGAGAATTTACATGATACATTATACATTACACATAGGAGATCATCCAACTGCGGTGAAATGTTTGCCGATAGCAGCGGAAAATTTCCGGTGAATGTCCGGTTTCAAGTGAGAGTCCGGTTCAATCTTTCAAATGGACGGCAGAAAAAGGCCAAGCTCAGTGAATTTATAGTCGCTGACTTAGACGATGTTGTTGAGCAGCGAAATCACTAGCACGCTCGCAGTCGGGTTGGAGGCAGAAAGCTTTGCCAAACAAAACACTGGATAAATTTAAATCTTTCCAAAGCCTGTTGGCAGATTCGCAAGAACATCACGGCTTGCAAAGCGCGATTCCAACGCTTCGATTTGCTCTGGTACCGTTTCGATTTGCTCCGGTTCCAAAACATTCCTGCAAGACGTCTCAGGTTTCTCGAATGTTGACAAGACGTTGTCAACGCTCCTAACATAAGCCAATCATATTTTTGCGTTGTTAGAGCAACGCATAATTCAAACTCTTGGGCTTAGGCGGTAGTCCCTCCTTTCGCGCGCTCCTCGCCTCCAGGGTTTCGCGCGGCCATTTTTTTCTCGCGGTTTTCTTTCGCGTCACGCACGACGGACTAGGCGAAAGAGGGACTACTGGTAGTCTAAGATAACGTACGTGATTAGAACCAGTACAGGCATTAACCGGGGGTAAGATTGGTCCATCATATCGCTTTTCCAAGCACGGTGACCTATCAGTCTTTTCTTTCGTATTTTTCGAAGCCGTGCTTGGTAGGGAACACTGAAAATATTTCAAAAAAAAAGTCGTTCGAGAACGTTTACTTTTGGGGAATCACCTTAGGATACTGCAAAAATATTCTGGTGTTTTTTGGCAAAATGGGCCGGTGGCGCTGGACCCTGGGATTAGATCGATCACTATAATGTTTATTTGTCTACCAATGTTATGATCTGCAAATTTCAGACCGGTAGCGAATAGCGTTAATAGTGTCACTTAATTGATCAAACAACCAAAGTAGAAAAGCTGGATTTTTTTTAACAAACGTGTCCCAGTATGCAATTTCTTTCTTGGGCTGTAATTCAATTCAAGAAATTCTTGGTTTTCTAGCTGAGTTTGAGCATATTGTGTAGGTACAATTTTTTTACACAGCTAGAAGAGCTGAGATGGCTTCACACAGTTAGTAGTTCATAGAATCTATGGTCCCGTTAATCCTCGAATAAGCGCCCGGGGCGCTTATTTCAAATTTAGGAGAAGTCGGGGGGGGGGGGGGGGTGCTTATTTAATTTTTCCCAAATCGTGGCCTGACATGATCAGGTTTTTGATACATCATCTGCACGTAAACAACAGCATAAGCTGTTTATGGGCATAAAAGGCTGATCCTAAAGTTTAAATCGTGGCACCGTTAGTACTTGTAGTTTTTTTCCAAACTTAGAGTATTCAAAAACTGAAAAAATGTACAAATCTAAAACTACACGACGAAAACTATACATCCTTTGTTGTCTCATTACTCGTCCATAAAAGAGGTGGAGGGGAGGGGGCGCATATTCGAGGGTGGGCGCTTATGTTAAATTTTCGTCGACAGGAGGGGCACTTATTCGAAGGGGGCGCTTATTTGAGGGGGTGGGGTCGCTAACTCGAGGACTTACGGTATTACGGTATTTCCACTTGACTTTATTTGTCAATGATTCAATTGCCACATACCATAGAGCGTTGGTTAAGTCATTTCCCGGAGCACTACAGTCACGTACTTTATCAGGGATGTCGTGGGTGTTGCAAATGAAAAAAAAAAGTTTTATACTAACTTAAACAAACAAACAAGCAAAACACCTTTTCCATTATTTTGTCCACACAACGTTTCAAAAATTGCTTTCGAAGGATCATTGGCAACGAATATTTATTCGACAGTGACTATCTGCGTCACCCAGTTGTTTTCATTCCAAAGGCGGATTTTGGGCAAAATCTATGAGAAACACAGGCCAAGGCGGACGACTTAAAACCATTTGCCCAGAGATATTTTTTGATATCCTAACAGGTGGGTGTATAGTTAAGCAGTAGAAAGTGGTTTGTGGTATTTAAAGTTATAGCTCATTGAAAAATATGGCAATGTTTTATTAAATGCAATAATTCGCTTGCAACACATTGTAAAATTTTGCGTTTCTGTTCGATCTCGTTTCGGGCTCAAAACTAACTTCGATTTATTTCATTTTTTACTCAGTCATACCATGAAGACCTGAACTGAATATAAAATCCATTGAAAGATTCTCAAATAGCTGTTTTGCAGAGCGCTCTGCAATCAAATATTCAGAAAATTCAGCGAAACCGGAAGTAGGTTTTGAGCCCAAATGGGACGAAATCGTTTTTGGCATATTTCTACCAAAGAAAACTATATTAGCAGAAACTAACAATGGTCCGTTCCTATTCTTACTAGGACCTATCTATGGGCCAAATACAAGCGAATCAATTTTTCGTCTTGTGCCATTGATAGGCGATTTAGGTCGATTTTTATAGGCATTCACTCTTAAATTCCAAACAATACAAATAGCAAAGTGATTATCTGAAGCCTTGGCACTACATACTAAGGACAAAATCGAAAACTGTACCAATAAAACTCGAATTATTGATCCAATACTTACCATTACAGCATCCTGATCGTCCATTTCCAGTGTAGCCGTTTCTGCAGGAGCAGCTGTAAGAACCAGGCTTGTTAACACAGCTGGCATGAGCATCACAGAGATGACTTCCAATGCTGCACTCATTGACGTCAGAGCATAAACGACCATTACCATGGAAACCATCATTGCATGAACATGAATAGGTTCCCGCAGTGTTCTTACAAGTTGCATGCGAACTGCAGTCATGTGATCCATCCAGACATTCGTCGATATCTCGACACATTCGACCATCACCACGAAACCCAGAAATACAGCTGCATTCATGAGAACCTTCAGTGTTTGCACATGCTGCTTGTGTGTGGCACTTGTGAGTACCATCCTTGCATTCATCGATGTCATGGCAAGACCAGCCATTTCCTTTAAAGCCTGGTAGACAAGTACAATAATAAGAGCCCATAATGTTACTGCAGAGTGCATGAACACTGCAATTGTCCATATTGTCATTGCACTCATCAATATCCTGACAAGATATGCCATCTCCCTGGAATCCTTCAAAGCAAGTACAATCATAAGAACCAATAGTGTTATTGCAGTGTGCATAAATACTGCAATTGTGCCCATTGCCATTACACTCATCAACATCTTGACATGACATGCCATCTCCATGAAATCCTTCAAGACAGATACAATGATAGGAGCCAATAGTGTTATTGCAGCGTGCATAAACACTGCAATTGTTGACATTGTCTTCGCATTCATCAGTATCCTGACATAACATGCCATCTCCATGGAATCCTTCAGCACAATTGCAATTATAAGAGCCAATGGTGTTAATGCAATGTGCATGGACACTGCAGTTGTGCATATTGGCCAGTTTGCATTCATCAACATCTTGACATGACATGCCATCTCCACGGAATCCTTCAAGACAGGTACATTGATAGGAACCAATAGTGTTATCGCAGAGTGCATGAACACTGCAATTGTGTATATTGTCTTTGCACTCTTCAATATCTTGACATGACTTGCCATCTCCCTGGAATCCTTCAAGACAAGTGCAGTCATAAGAGCCAATAGTGTTATTGCAGTGTGCATAAATACTGCAATTGTGGACATTGTCTTTGCATTCATCAACATCTTGACATGAGATGCCATCTCCATGAAATCCTTCAAGACAGGTACAATGATAGGAGCCAACAGTGTTATTGCAGCGTGCATAAACACTGCAATTGTGCACATTGTCTTTGCATTCATCAACATCTTGACATGAGATGCCATCTCCATGAAATCCTTCAAGACAAGTACAATCATAAGAGCCAACAGTGTTATTGCAGCGTGCATAAATACTGCAATTGTGGACATTGTCTTTGCATTCATTAACATCTTGACATGAGATGCCATCTCCATGAAATCCTTCAAGACAAGTACAATCATAAGAGCCAACAGTGTTATTGCAGCGTGCATAAATACTGCATTTGTGCACATTGTCTTTGCACTCATCAACATCCTGGCATGACATACCATCTCCATGGAATCCTTGAAAACAAGTACAATCATAAAAGCCAATGGTGTTATGGCAAACTGCATAAGTACTGCAATTGTGCATATTGCGTTTGCACTCATCGACATCCTGACAAGACATGCCATCTCCATGGAATCCAACAGGACAAGTACAATTATAAGAACCAATAGTGTTATTACAGTGTGCATAAACACTGCAATTGTGCATATCGCTATTGCACTCATCATTATCATGACATGAAATGCCATCTCCATGGAACCCGTCAAGACAAGCACAATCATAAGAACCAAACATGTTACTGCAGAGTGCATAGACACTGCAATTGTGCATATTGGTCAGTTTGCATTCATTCACATCTTCACATGACATGCCATTTCCTTGAAATCCATCCACACAACTACAGTCATAAGAACCGATGGTATTGTTGCAATGTGCTTGGACACTGCAATTTTGGACACCGAGGCTACATTCATCAACATCTGTGCACACTCGTCCATCACCATTGTATCCCGGGAGACAAATGCACTGGTAGGAACCAATGCTGTTTTCACATTCGGCGTTAGCAGGGCAAGAATGAGGTTCTTGGGATAAGCACTCATTAATATCTGAAGAAAATATAATAGCCATGGTTAGAAAAAAAACATCAATCAGCCATTGTTTTGGATCGTTAATGTAATGTAACAAGAGAGGAAGATGAAAAAGTAAAAGAACCTGATTTGTGGATACAACTAGTGTAAGGCGAATGTTGTACTTTTACATGTAAGTGTTGTTTTATATATTAAGTATAATAGAAAAGAGAGGATGAAGAATAAGCGAGGTAATGCCCTATGTAGGCCTTCTTTTCAAGATAATCTCTCTCATAAGTTATTTTCAGATTACTCAGGGCTTCAGAGATACAGGAAGGGTCTAGAAATAGCCAATCACGTGACGCTGATTTTCTTCACGGGAACAACTAAAGAAACACCATGTCTAAACTTAACTCGAGAGGGATTACCTTGTCGGAATAAGGTCTTTCTGGGAGATTAACACTATTACCCTTCTCTTCAGTGACATAAATTACAGGCTGGCCTGATAAATTCTGCTTAGGAATCATCAAACAGCTATCCAGTTTGTAATATGGTTATTTTGGTCAACTGACCAGGGAAGGGTGAAAATAATTATTACTATAGAAACTAGACAGACGCGTAAGTTGTAAGCTACAATGGGTTTTAAAAGCTCTCATACCTCGGCAAATAGAACCATTTCCTTCAAAGCCATTGTTACAAACACAAATGTAACGTTCCTCATCTCTTAGGTCAGCTTTGCAGGCAGCGTTGGCATCACAAAGTGGCTTCCGTCTACAGTCAAAAGATGCAGCCAAACTTCTTTCGTCTTTTCCATCTGTAATAGCATCAAAGGTAAACAAATTAAAGGTTTCAAGAACCCGCCCGAGACTGGTACCATACGCGAAACTTTTATTACTTGGTTATATTTTACTTTTCTATTAATTAATGTAGTGGTTTGATGAGGAAAGCTTTTTATGTAGAGCCAACATTAAATCAATCACAGGAAAGTTACTAGGCGTCGCATTTTTTGTGGCGGTATCATCACGAGTAGTGATCGCACGTACCAGTTTGCAGGATTTTACGGACGCTACAACCAAGAAACTATTTTTAAAACAAGTACCTAACTTTTATTTGTTAACCGCGCGGCCATGGGCCGAGCGCGGTTCATGGTTTACCCGTGGTTTTTTTTTTTAACCGCGCGGCCATGGGCCGAGCGCGGTTCATGGTTTACCCGTGGTTTTTTTTTTTAACCGCGCGGCCATGGGCCGAGCGCGGTTCATGGTTTACCCGTGGTTTTTTTTAACCGCGCGGCCATGGGTCGAGCGCGGTTCATGGTTTACCCGTGGTTTTTTTTTTTCGACTTCGGTGCGAGCAGACCCAAGCTTCCACTCGGCCAAATTTTGAGTCACGCAACCTGTGATGTTTACTCGCCAAAAGCTGTTGAAACATTAATAAATCTAATCTTTCGCGGGAATAAATTAAAAACCCAGCGCTCGTCAAAAATTATATTTTTTCACCAGAAATTTAGCTCGGAACATATACATATTTATATTTGTTTGAATCGTCGATGAAATGACCTTTTCCGGATATTTTTTCCTTCGGGGTCAACCGAAACCTCAGATTACAAAATCACGCCGAACCCACATGTTGCAAAAAAATCTCTTCAAAACCCTGACTTCGAAGCGATATAACACTTCAGCGTTAATAGCTACCACACATCGCCAGACGGTAAATCTATTCGTTAACAATCCAACTTTATCGTGTTAAAATTTCAGCGAAATCGAACAAAACCAGAATTAATTAGAATTTTTTTGTGCCCTCACTTCCCAGACTTGTCCTAACGAAGGAAGCAACGGTCGCCCATAGCAACCGAAAAACACGAACATAACAAAGCCGACGTTTCGGCCAAAAAACTCCACAATTATCGCCTGAGAGCTTAAACTTGAATGGGAACATCTTTTTCGAACCTTTTTCAACTGATTTAGACGAAAGACTGACCTCGGCGGGCTACAAAAACGACAAAGAGAAAAAACAGAACAAGACAGCAGAACAAGCCGATAATATTTCATCGCGTGGCTTTCGACACGAAAACGAAAATACAGCTTACTTCTGGATAAATTCAGCCTTAGAAGCCAGCAACCGGTCCCAAATTACTTTCTGTATCCTTACAAATGTCCTGATTTCCATCTCCGAAAGATTTTGCCCCAATTTTGAGCAAATAAACATTTCGCCGGCGGCGACCGCCATTACGGTGGCTTGCATACTAAATTAGCTAACTTAACAAAATTCTCCCGAGGGGGGGTGATACGACATATTTGGTGAGAATCAAAAGTAACGCCAATTTTCTGTCACGTTTTCAATCTGTGGTCACTGGAGTGACCAAAATCGATATATCGGTTGGGATAGGGTTTTTTTATGACTTGTGTGACTACTTTGCTAGCCCTTTACTCGTGGAAAACACCAATTAAATTTAATCATGACTTTTAAGAAAGAAAGCTGTTGTTAATAGTGTTATTATTGTGTCGTTGATATCGTTCATGCCCATACATATCCCGAAGAAAGTTCTAGATTAAGACCATTAAGTCATCGGAGATTTGTCAAAGGCTACCACTGATGGTGCAATAATACAGTTTGTGTTGATCAAGTGATGTGATGTCTACAGTAAGAAAAGAATCATCAATGACTGCTTTGGAATGTGCACTGCGTTCCGACGGTAGTGCTAAGCGAACAGTTAAATTTTAAAAGCGCGGTTATAAGATCTAACAGATCTTCTTGTTTTTCGCAGTTTTGTCTGCGACCAGACCCAAGCTTCCCCTCGGCCAAATTTTTAGTCACGCAACCTGTGATGTTTACTCGCCAAAAGCTGTTGAAACATTAATAAATCTCATCTCCGATACTGACTTTCGCGGGAAAAAAATTAAAAACCCAGCGTTCGTCAAAAATTATATTTTTTTTCAGCAGAAATTTAGCTCGGAACATATACATATTTATATTCCTTTGAATCGTCGATGAAATGACCTTTTCCGGATATTTTTTCCTTCGGGGTCAACAAAAACCTCCGATTACAAAATCACGCCGAACCCACACGTTGCAAAAAAATCTCTTCAAAACCCTGACTTCGAAGCGATATAACACTTCAGCGTTAATAGCTACCACACATCGGCAGGCGGTAAATCTATTCGTTAACAATCCAGCCTTATCGTGTTAAAATTTCAGCGAAATCGAACAAAACCAGAATTAATTAGAATTTTTTTGTGACCTCACTCCCCAGACTTGACCTAACAAAGGAAGCAACGGTCGCCCATAGCAACCGAAAAACACCAACATAACAAAGCCGAGAGTTTCGGCCAAAAATCTCCAGAATTATCGCCTGAGAGCTTAAACTTGAATGGGAACATCTTTTTCGAACTTTTTTCAACTCATTTAGACGAAAGACTGGCCTCGGCGGGCTACAACAAAGACCAAGAGAAAAACAGAACAAGACAGCAGAACAAGCCGATAACATTTCATCGCACGGCCTTCGGCACGAAAACGAAAATACAGCTTACTTCTGGATAAATTCATCCTTAGAAGCCAGCAACCGGTCCCAAATTACTTTCTGTATCCTTACAAATGTCCTGACTTCCATCTCCGAAAGATTTTGCCCCAATTTTGAGCAAATAAACACTTCGTCGACGGTGACGGCCATTACGGTGGCTTGCATACTAAATTAGCTAACTTGACAAAATTCTCCCGAGGGGGGATACGACAAATTTGGTGAGAATCAAAAGTAACGCCAATTTTCTGTCACGTTTTCAATCTGTGGTCACTGAAGTGACCAAAATCGATACATCGGTCGGGATAGGGTTTTTTTTATATGACTTGTGTGGCTACTTTGCTAGCCCTTTACTCGTGGAAAACACCAATCAAATTTAATCATGACTTTTAAGAAAGAAAGCTGTTGTTAACAGTGTTATTATTGTGTCGTTCATATCGTTAATGCCCATACATATCCCGAAGAAAGTTCTAGATTAAGACCATTACGTCATCGGAGATTTGTCAACGGCTACCACTGATGGTGCAATAATACAGTTTGTGTTGATCAAGTGATGTGATGTCTACAGTAAGAAAAGAATCATCAATGACTGCTTTGGAATGTGCACTGCGTTCCGACGGTAGTGCTAAAGAAACAGTTAAATTTTAAAAGCGCGGTTATAAGATCTAACAGATCTTCTTGTTTTTCGCAGTTTTGTCTGCGACCAGACCCAAGCTTCCCCTCGGCCAAATTTTTAGTCACGCAACCTGTGATGTTTACTCGCCAAAAGCTGTTGAAACATTAATAAATCTCATCTCCGATACTGACTTTCGCGGGAAAAAAATTAAAAACCCAGCGTTCGTCAAAAATTATATTTTTTCAGCAGAAATTTAGCTCGGAACATATACATATTTATATTCCTTTGAATCGTCGATGAAATGACCTTTTCCGGATATTTTTTCCTTCGGGGTCAACAAAAACCTCCGATTACAAAATCACGCCGAACCCACATGTTGCAAAAAAATCTCTTCAAAACCCTGGCTTCGAAGCGATATAACACTTCAGCGTTAATAGCTACCACACATCGCCAGACGGTAAATCTATTCCTTAACAATCCAGCTTTATCGTGTTAAAATTTCAGCGAAATCGAACAAAACCAGAATTAATTAGAATTTTTTTGTGACCTCACTCCCCAGACTTGACCTAACAAAGGAAGCAACGGTCGCCCATAGCAACCGAAAAACACCAACATAACAAAGCCGAGAGTTTCGGCCAAAAATCTCCAGAATTATCGCCTGAGAGCTTAAACTTGAATGGGAACATCTTTTTCGAACTTTTTTCAACTCATTTAGACGAAAGACTGGCCTCGGCGGGCTACAACAAAGACCAAGAGAAAAACAGAACAAAACAGCAGAACAAGCCGATAACATTTCATCGCACGGCTTTCGGCACGAAAACGAAAATACAGCTTACTTCTGGATAAATTCAGCCTTAGAAGCCAGCAACCGGTCCCAAATTACTTTCTGTGTCCTTACAAATGTCCTGACTTCCATCTCCGAAAGATTTTGCCCCAATTTTGAGCAAATAAACATTTCGTCGACGGTGACGGCCATTACGGTGGCTTGCATACTAAATTAGCTAACTTGACAAAATTCTCCCGAGGGGGGGATATGACGAATAGAGCTGAAAGATGGCCTATAATTGGCTAATGATGAGATCATCGAAAGTAACGCCAATTTTCTGTCACGTTTCAATCTGTGGTCACTGGAGTGACCAAAATCGATACATCGGTCGGGATAGAGTTTTATTATTAAATTATATGACTTGTGTGACTACTTTACTAGCCCTTTACTCGTGGAAAACACCAATTAAATTTAATCATGACTTTTAAGAAAGAAAGCTGTTGTTAATAGTGTTATTATCGTGTCATTTATATCGTTCATGCCCATACATATCCCGAAGAAAGTTTTACAAAGATTAAGACCATTACGTCATCGGAGATTTGTCAACGGCTACCACTGATGGTGCAATAATACAATTTGTGTTGATCAAGTGATGTGATGTCTACAGTAAGAAAAGAATCATCAATAACTGCTTTGGAATGTGCACTGCGTTCCGACCATGGGGCAGAATGCATGGACATCATTAAATATTCATTATCAGCGAAGCGGCAAATTTGAATGCGAGAGCGCTCACAATAAGAGAAGAAAGGGCTAAAATTGGCTCAGTAGCGTTGATTAAACTTGCTTTTCTGGTTTCAAGAAGTATAAATCTACCAACACACGCGCGGCTTTTTGAAGAAGAATGCTATATCTACATTTAAAGGCTAAATTAAACAAGTGTAAGGACTGTTCTTTTGCACTTGAAAATACAGCAAAATTGGCCTTTTTTTGTATGGAGGCTGTTTTCAAAACGACATTTCTAAAAAGTTCTACTGATTTTCGCCAACCCACGAACGGCAAATGAAAAATTTATCTTTTTTCTACCAAAATATGTTTGAAGATTAAAAGTCGGTCAACGGGAACCACTGTTCTTTCCGGTTTGAAAACTGCTAGTTGTAGTTGTGTTTGAAAATGGCGCGTCTCGAGCAAGTGGGCTATTGTTTCAAGCCTACGACCGAATAACAATGGTAACCAAGACTAAAACAAAACCCATTCAAAAAAGCCACTCGTGTGTAAAATGGTTCACAATTGCCGCGAATTTTAAAACTGAGGTTACTGTTCCGGCTGACTTATTCGAATAGCCGACCAGATCGCGCAATGAATATAAACATGGAAAACGTCAGTGATCGGGAGCTCGTTTCAGGGCTCTTCGAAAACCCGATCAATCCGTTACTCCTTCATATGGTACCTCCATTTGTTGACGTAAACAGTCCGATGTATTATCTTCAACTTAACGGCGAAGTATTATATAACTGGCGACAAGTTCACGGGCGTCCCCAAACAGTCTTCGACTTGCTCCAACGAAGCATCTTGCCTCTTGGATACCAAGTATTTGACAAAAGATATTTTTCCAGCCAACCGTTAACGACAATCGTGAATACATTAACTTATACAATCTTTGCAAGGAAAAACCAAAACACTTCGCGATCTCTCTTATCAAGACTGGCATATGCTTGTAATTCAGTTTAAACGCGCAGAGACGGGACATCGTTTCAACCATGATACTGATCGCTGCGATTTGATCAGTGGTCAGACCCCTTTTTTTGCCCGCGCGTTTTAAGCATTCATGCATTTGGCAACCATTATTTAAATTCACTCACCGGCTGTTCTGGATACGCGAAAGTTAAAAAGCATCCTAAGACGGAACAAATAGTTTGTTTATAGCTCGTTTTCGCTTCCGCGCGCAAACTGCACAGAGTGAAAGAATTGTTTTATTTACGACACAATTGTCTTGCTCGCGCAGACACAATGAAGATAAATGAAGTGAGCTTTGATTCCAGTGTTACAAATTCCACACAACGAAACCTCCTTAAAGCAAGTGCAAATCCATTACGCGAAAATGAGTTAATGCGTGGATGTTTGACTTTTGCGAAACGAACAAAAAACACACGCGTGCGGTGAGTTGTTTCGATATTTAAATAACAAAAGCACGTTGAGTTCATTGAAACAAAGAAAGAAACAATAGGCGGAGAGTTCATTGTTTAGTTTACCGCCTCATCATGAGGTAATGAGTATTGTCGCGCATTCATAGCAACCAATGAAAACAGCTCGTTCGGAGCATCGATGAATATTAATAAGCGTCATGACATACCTATACACTTTTTCGAACTGTAAGTAAATGTCCCGAGAACAATAGGCATTCTACGCCATGGGTAGTGCTAAGCAAACAGTTAAATTTTAAAAGCGCGGTTATAAGATCTAACAGATCTTCTTGTTCGACTTCTGTGCGAGCAGACCCAAGCTTCCACTCGGCCAAATTTAGAGTCACGCAACCTGTGATGTTTACTCGCCAAAAGCTGTTGAAACATTAATAAATCTCATCTTTCGCGGGAAAAAATTAGAAACCCAACGCTCGTCAAAAATTATATTTTTTCACCAGAAATTTAGCTCGGAACATCTACATATTTATAATCCTTTGAATCGTCGATGAAATGACCTTTTCCGGATATTTTTTCCTTCGGGGTCAACCGAAACCTCAGATTACAAAATCACGCCGAACCCACATGTTGCAAAAAAATCTCTTCAAAACCCTGACTTCGAAGCGATATAACACTTCAGCGTTAATAGCTACCACACATCGCCAGACGGTAAATCTATTCCTTAACAATCCAGCTTTATCGTGTTAAAATTTCAGCGAAATCGAACAAAACCAGAATTAATTAGAATTTTTTTGTGACCTCACTCCCCAGACTTGACCTAACAAAGGAAGCAACGGTCGCCCATAGCAACCGAAAAACACCAACATAACAAAGCCGACGTTTCGGCCAAAAAACTCCAGAATTATCGCCTGAGAGCTTAAACTTGAATGGGAACATCTTTTTCGAACTTTTTTCAACTCATTTAGACGAAAGACTGGCCTCGGCGGGCTACAAAAAAGACCAAGAGAAAAACAGAACAAGACAGCAGAACAAACCGATAATATTTCATCGCATGGCTTTCGGCACGAAAACGAAAATACAGCTTACTTCTGGATAAATACAGCCTTAGAAGCCAGCAACCGGTCCCAAATTACTTTCTGTATCCTTACAAATGTCCTGACTTCCATCTCCGAAAGATTTTGCCCCAATTTTGAGCAAATAAACATTTCGTCGACGGTGACGGCCATTACGGTGGCTTGCATACTAAATTAGCTAGCTTGACAAAATTCTCCCGAGGGGGGGATATGACGAAAAGAGCTGAAAAATGGCCTGTAATTGGCTAATGATGAGATCATCGAAAGTAACGCCAATTTTCTGTCACGTTTCAATCTGTGGTCACTGGAGTGACCAAAATCGATACATCGGTCGGGATAGAGTTTTATTATTAAATTATATGACTTGTGTGACTACTTTACTAGCCCTTTACTCGTGGAAAACACCAATTAAATTTAATCATGACTTTTAAGAAAGAAAGCTGTTGTTAATAGTGTTATTATCGTGTCATTTATATCGTTCATGCCCATACATATCCCGAAGAAAGTTTTACAAAGATTAAGACCATTACGTCATCGGAGATTTGTCAACGGCTACCACTGATGGTGCAATAATACAATTTGTGTTGATCAAGTGATGTGATGTCTACAGTAAGAAAAGAATCATCAATAACTGCTTTGGAATGTGCACTGCGTTCCGACGGTAGTGCTAAGAAAACAGTTAAATTTAAAAGCGCGGTTATAAGATCTAACAGATCTTGTTTTATTCGCTTCAGCGGACGGCGCGCAGTAACGCAAATAAAATACCACCATCAAAAAATGCAATGCTTTTACACACACAGGCAGGTATCTTTAATATCAAGTAGATTAAACTGGTTGCGCATTAATGTCTGCGGAAGATGCTGAGCAAAGCATTTTATTTTTCTCGACTTTCCGTTCGTATATAAGCTTATATATCAATATGATAACAGTACTGATCTTGTAGCCCACACACAAGCTAATGTTAAGTGGCTGCTTACCTTTCTTGTCAGGAGATTTATTGCCAACTGTGAGGACAAGAGACACTATTAAACAACCAGCTAGAAACAAGGAAAGTACTACCACCAGTATCTTTTTGGAGGTGACTTTCCTGCACATGAGCCTGACTGTTTCTTTGATCTTTGCTATATCGAATTTCATTTTGGACTGTGACATTGCCCTTTTCGTTGCTTAGGCATATACCTACACATGAAGTTCAATCCTGGCGATATATAACGACAGAAATGCAATGTAAGCGTTTCTTAGAAATGTTTGAACAGGGAACCCCTAATTATATTATGCAGAGACATCTTATTGGCTACCACTACACATATTCGGCTCCTGTCAGGGCAAGATTTTTCTCGGAAATCATGTGACCTCCGCATTACGTCATCGTTATTGTGAAGTGTGTTGTTTACTGTATTTGACTAGCCAGGGAAAAGACCCTTCTATCCAGGTTGATTTAGTAAATGAAAAAATTGAATGTTTTGTAAGATCGGGATAGCTAAAGCTACATTAAGAGACAGACTTGCAATATCTATAAATTGAGGTTTAATTATAGTTAGGTGCCACAGTCTGCGTGAGACAGATTTACACGTAAAATATGAGCTAAACTGTGTAATTGTGTAAATTTCGTTCAGGTTATATTTTCTCTTTGATACCTTAATTAGATTATAAAGCGGAACTTTTGCCCAGAGCAACAGCTTATATAAACCAAAAATGAAGTATTATTAAATAACATTATGGCTGCCATTTTTAAACTCGTTCGTATGAATTTAAGATTACTTCAAACCTTCGCGAGAGTCCTCCAGAAAAAAATTCGTACGCGCGCTGTTTTCAAGGTAACCCCCACAAACTATATATCAACAGAAAGGTAATAAAATGTAGAATTCGATAAAGTTATGTTTTGTTTTGGATTTTGCTTTCCAGAGGCGGCAGAAGCCGTCAACTCCAAATTACCGACTGACGTTCCAGCGAGTTATTCGGGTATCAAATGCGATCGTTCATGCAAAATAACTGTGCAGTGTTAATCCCGAAGCCTCAATCTCCAAACACGTGTCAGCATTTTCTGTTATTTCTATTGGTCATCTGTCAAGTTCGACTATCGAAAAATTCGCGTAACCTGTTACGTTAAAGGTCGCCACGAGGAAAGTATTTAAAATAAAGGAATTCGCTGACATGCTTTTGTTCCATATCTATCAGTGAATGTTCTGACCAAATTTCATGGAAAACCATCAAATCTGCATACCATATTAATTCATTTAAAGAGAAAGGGATTCTCTCGAAAAACGAGTGCGAGTTTTCGCCTTCTAAAGATTTATAAACTTATCACGCCTTCACAGAGGAATATGTCAACTTGAAAGCCGCGAGCCAATGAAATAACAGAACCCCAGCGTTCACAGTGTGCAAACTTGTGCTTCGCGGACGTTAATTTTCTTGACTAAAAAAAATCGACCAATATAGCCCCGCGAAGGTTTGAAGTAACCTTAAATTAGCCTCACCAACTCACCAACAGAGCTCGTTTGAGACTACAATTTCTTTGAATAAAAATTCAGAAACGAGGTTAGTCAGGCTGATCTTAATCCTTTCAAAAGAATTGCCAGCCATTGATGAACAGGTTGTGCTCCAGACTTTCTCCGTTCAGGTTGTTTTGAACCTGAATAAACAGTCAATTGTTCATGATATGATATAAACTGATATGAAATGAGTTTCGACGCAGCGGAAAAATTATACAGGGCTAGATTATTGTGCCTAGCCTTAAGGAGTTACTGAGGCGATGACCCACGACTGGAATTCAGGCTATACTGCAACTGGATGTTATATTTAACCGGAGGAGGATCCTGGGGTTGCAGAATCAATGAGGCATACATGCGGGCTATCTTTACTCTTACTCAGTTGTGTTACTGTTAGTCGAGAATAACGTACTTTTAACACTGTTTTAGCCAGAAAAAAAATCACTTGTAATTATAATGAGTTACCTGCCCAGAGTGTTTGCCTTTATTTCTGCCATAGTATTCACAGTCATTTTTCATTTTTTTTAAAATTTTCTGCTTCTCCGAAAGGGGGTGACTAGCAACCCAATCCGCCCTACCCCGACATCCACTTAGAATATTTTTATTGAGAAAAATGAAAAATGAAATCATTCAGGCAATGAATGATTCTGCCTGCAGTCAAACATGGCCTTTCACCCGGGAAAGTTCAATACTCGGCGTTACAGTATTATCCGATAGTGTCAGCAGTCGACGAAATGCAAGGTTACGAACTGTTAACCACTATCCCATCTACGCAATAATCATGATTGCTTTGCACTTTACGCTTTGACATCACGAGACAGCATTCTGAAATCAATGAATTTTATTTATCGCAAAAAGTTGTAGTAAGACATTGATGAAGAAAAACCAATCAAATTTGCACAGTTCTTTACAAAACCAGCGTTCGAATTCTGGTAGCTATAGTTGACAATAGTTCCCTTCAAAAATCTATCGGTTGGGTTCCTTTCGGATGGTGTGTCTGAGAAAAGCATAAGTATCTCACTCGATTCATCACACGGATAAACCTACAATATCTTTTCGCTAGCATGACTACTCCATATTACTTATTAAAATTGTTTCCGGGGTCGCAGGTAATTACTGGGGAAATTTCCAGTGCGGAGATGTTCCACAAAAGCCAAATCAAATGGCCACTTGGCCACTTGGCCACTTGGTATAAAGTGATGGGTCACTCTGCTGGCTTGTAATGGCAAATTTGCGAGTAGCCATCTTTGCTTTGCCAAGTGTGGTCGTCATTGCTGGGTGAATCCATGACAGCTCCAGTTTACATAATAATGTATGGGACATCTATAGTCTTTTCGAAGTTTTTACATACAGATACCTAACATAAAAGCGATAATAATAAGAAGAAAAACTTGAGGCACTCGGTTGTTTCTGGCAGAGGAAGCTGCAAAAGAAAAAAAACCCAGATAATTATTATGAGAAACCTTGAGAAAAACAAACTACAATGTTCTATTCTTCAAACCTGGTTAGTCATTATTTGCTATTTGTGTCGTGGAACTTGGGCCATTTGTACGCATTATCATAATTTAGATATCAGGCAATGTAAATTGTGCCATTTCCGTCTCATCGTTTCAAACAAGAACAGTGATATGATCTCCAAGTATAGCACACCGCTTGCCGATGACAGTCGTGGACACACTAAATCACTACTTGACATCCCATCACCTTGAAAACTTGAATCACAGCTGCAGGTATTAGAGCCTTGGCCCAGGCGCTACACGCAGGGGACATATTTGTTTGGCATGAATCACGCAAGAGGAAAACTGTGATCAAGAAGTCAATGAAGCTTCAATTGCCGATCCTGTACTTACCTATACAATGTCGTCCATTTCCAGTGTATCCTTTTCTGCAAAAGCAGCTGTAAGAACCAGGCTCGTTAACACAGCTGGCATGAGCGTCGCAAAGATGAATTCTTTCGCTGCACTCATCAACGTCAGTGCATAGACGTCCATTACCATAGAAACCGTCTTTGCATGAACATGAATAAGAACCCACAGTGTTCATACAAGTCGCATGCAAACTGCAGTCATGTGATCCATCCAGACATTCGTCGACATCTCGACAAACTTGACCATCTCCACGAAACCCAGAAATGCAGCTGCATTCATGAGAGCCTCCGGTGTTTGTACATGCGGCGTGTCTGTGGCACTTGTGAGTCCCATCCTCGCATTCATTAATGTCGTGGCAAGACCAGCCATTTCCTTTGAAGCCAGGAAGACAACTACAAGTATAAGAGCCAATAGAATTATTGCAGAGTGCATGAACACTGCAGTTGTGCATATTAGCCTTGCACTCGTCAATATCCTGACAAGACCATCCATTTCCTTTAAAGCCAGGTAGACATTTACAGGTATAAGAGCCAATAGTGTTGTTGCAGAGTGCATGAACACTGCAATTATGCATATTAGTTTTGCACTCGTCAATATCCTGACAAGACCATCCATTTCCTTTAAAGCCAGGAAGACATTTGCAGGCATAAGAGCCAATAGTGTTGTTGCAAAGTGCACGAACACTGCAATTATGCATATTAGCCTTGCACTCATCAATATCCTGACAAGACTTGCCATCCCCATGGAATCCTGGGAGACAACTGCACTGGTAGGAACCAATGGTGTTCTCACATTTGGCAGTAGAAGGGCACGAATGAAGGTCTTGGGATAAGCACTCATTAATGTCTGTAGAAAGTGATGACATACATAATAGCCATGGTTAGACAAAACTTCACTTACGTATCATTTTGGTTTGCTAATGTAATGTGACAAGCGAGGATAATGGAAAAAAAAATTATTGCAAATAATGTATGCACACAACTAGTATATAGCGAATGTTGTACTTGTAAGTGTTGTTTTGTGTATAAGAAATAAAAAGAAAGAAAAGATGAGGGGCAAGGAAGAATCTCCTATATAGATCTTCTTCCCATTAGAGGTAAGATCACTTTTGACTTCTGCAATCCCAGAAGAGTTTAGAAATAGCCAATCATATGACACTGATTTTTCCCACAACAACAATCCAAGTAACGTGATGTCTAAAAATAGCACGAGTGAGATTACTTGTCTAACTCTTCTGAATGTGATCAATTACAGGCTGGCCTGATAACTGCTAGCAAGGAATCTTTAAGCAATTTGTGATGTGATCATCGTTATCTTGCCTGAATCGATTTTTTTCAACTTTGTCATATAAAACAAATTTCAAAGCCTGGCCTTGCGTTAGAGTAACACAGTCGAACTGAATAGATAAGAGGCCTATTAATAAACTACATAATGGGTCTAAAACACTCTCATACCTCGGCAAACAGAGCCATTGCCTATAAAGCCATTGTTACAAACACAAATGTGACGTTTCTCATCTCTTAGGTCAGCTGTACAGATAGCGTTGGCATCACAAAGGGGCTTCTGCGTACAGTCAAAAGTCAGTGTGCCCAAAATTCTTTTGTCCTTTTCATCTGTTTTGGAAGATGAAATATTAATATCAAAGATAAACAAATTTAAGGTTTCAAGAAACTGCCTTCACTGACACTTTAGTACCCCCGAAACTTATTCTAATGCTCTGTTAATTCATGCAGTGGCTGGATAAAAAAGAAGCTTTTTATATACAGCTCGGCGTTGCATCTTCTGTGCCCTGCCAGATTCCAGGATTGCACGGATGCTACATCCAAGAAGCAGGCAACTTTCTCGATGTCCGAAGGTTTCGAGCTACTCCGGTCGGTCGGCGGCGCACGGTGAAACAAATAATGATCAAAATGAACAAATTTGATAGTTTTACAAACACAAACAGGATTAAAATGACTATAAGCTGCCGCGCATAAATGACCGCAGAAGATGCTGAGCGAAGCATTTTATTTTTCTTGACTCACTGTCTGTAAGCTTGTCTCATAATTTTAGAGCAGTACTGATCATGCTGGTCGAACACAAGAGGTCTAATGTTAAGTATTTACTAAGTTATATGTTTACCACTGCTGCATATATGTACCTACCTTCCTCATCAGGAGATTTACGAATCTCAAATATGACGACAAGAGACACAGCCAAAACAGTTATTACCAACACGACTGCTCCTGCAATGATCCGTAGTTTCTCCTTGGAGATTGCTTTACTACACTTCATAATCGAATTTCGTTTTATAAAGATTTTGATTCAATGTACTTTTGGTTGCCTTATTATTCTGTATATAGAGAAGACTCACAAATTGAAGCTCAATCCTGTCGATACACAGGACAGAAATGCAACCTAAGCGTTTCCTTGAAATGTCGATTCTCGGAATTCAGAAGGGGGAACCCCCTAATTGTTATGCGGAAACATGTCATTGGTTAGCACTTAAAATATTCAGCTCTCGTCAAGGCAAAATTTAGGCCTTTCATTCTCGGAAAGCACGTGACCTAAGTCAGATCCTGTCGATACACACGACAGAAATAGAAAAGTGTGTCTTAAGAAAGTGTAGATTCTTGGAATTCAGACTGGGAAACCCCTACTTATTTATGCAGAGACACAGCACAGTGACAGCACATATTCGGCACATGTCAGGGCAAATTTAGGGACTTCCCCGAAAGCTTATTCTCGGAAACCATGTGTCGTCTGCATTACCTCATCGTAAAAAGACCTCTCCTCTGCTGTTAGCTTAATTATTTTGAAGATCGGGATTAAAAGAGACTTGGATACATATAGTTACGGTCAACAGTTTGCGTGAAACAGATTAACCTGTGAAATAGGAGGTCAACTGTGTAACAGAAATTGAATTTTTTTCAGGTCAAATCAAGTTTTCTTCCTGATACTCTAGTTATATTATAGAAAGAAACTTTTGCCCCGAGCGACGGCATTCATAGAAGAACCGAAGAAAAATCTTATATGTAACATTAAAATATTCATCTTTCTGCGTTTTGATGCAGGATAAAATAATCATTGACGAAATACTGAGGCGATGACTCACGACTGAAATTCAGGGTATACTATACTGCGGCTGGTGTGTTATTCCACTCACAACACTTTCATTGAGAAAAAGCTGAAAAATAAAATTATCCGGGCGAGAAATGCTTTCACCAACAGTCAAACATGGCCTTTCCTCCAGGTACGTATACTGGTCTACCGATACAAAGCGATGAATTGAAATCTTGAAACACCAATGCCTTCGCATGCAATCATGGATTGCTTAATGCTTTCCGCTTTTGACTACGGCGTGACAGTTTTCTGATATTAATGATGAATTTTATTTGTCACAGAAAAATTGACTTCTGCTATTTTCTAAAGCACTTTTTATGAACATCGCATTTCTTAGACAACGATGCATACGCAAGTTGATCTTAACGAAGCCGCGATCTTTCTGGGAAATTTACACTAAAAAAATGTGACAATATACTGTTTTCGATATATTAAAATTCAGCTTGGCAGTAAGGCCTAGGGGACAAAAACAAAGGAAATTTAACGACATGTTTATTCATATATTTTGTTTGTGTCCTCTAAACCTCATTATCTAGCTGAATTTTAATATATCGAAAGTGGCCTATTCTTTTGATTTTTCTCAATCTGTTCGGACTAATATTTACAAAAATTTAGCACACGTGCTCGAAGTTTCCCAGTCTGCTTATCAGACTGTTGTTCTTGTATAAAGATATAAAACCTAGGAAGGATGTAAAAAACCTATCGATACGCAAACAACAATACGATATTCGAGTTTGATCCAGACATTTATTTTTATTTTCTGAATTTAGGTCTTTCATTTGGACGAAACTTTCCCGGTTGGGGAGAGGGGAGGGGGTGGGTGGGCTATGTATCAATTCTGATACTATCTATTTCGTCTTGTAGGGAAGTAAAATACTTGGTTAGGGCTTTCCCGTCACACGAGGGCTAGAGTTGGCCGTAATAATGTCTAACGTTTTACCATCGGTAGTCATTTTAAATTTGATCACTAAAGCGTCCCCGGCCCCAACTCCACTCCCCTGCATGCCATTGTAATATTACTTCGTCTGAAATACCACCCTTTTTTTTCGCCATTTCTCTGCAAATCCGAGCCTTTTTGAGACAGTTAATGGATTTTATTCATCGTACATAGTCTCAGTAAACGTTTCAAAGGGATAAAAGAAATTTACTCTATTTCGTGTTTACTTTGATGCGATATATCAACTGGGTCTCAGATGGTGTTTCCAAGAAAAGCAGGAACTTTCAATTCTTTGTACCATATTAATTAACATGGGACTGAAAGTGCATAGAACAGTAGTGATACAGAAATACAACCGCACTTTTCTAAGCCTTTTACAAAGCTTATAACCTAATAAAACTAAACAACTGCTTTCCTGGATATTACAGAATGATAATATTATACGGTATGCCAAGCAATTTCTAACTGTTCCAACCAGGTGAAAGTTTCACAGATCATTTCGCTACTTTGTCATCCAATTTTAAATGTTGCGATTGTCCTCTGGGTCTAGTAGTGTTGTAAGTAATTACTGAGAGAATTTCCAGTACGGAGATGAGCCTCGTAAGCCTCCAGCCAAATCAAACCTTTCATGGTCACTTGGTATAGCGTGTTGTCATCTGTCCACTCTGCTGGCTTGTAATGACAAATCTGCGTGCAGCCATCTTTGCTTCCCCAAGTGTGGTCGTCATCGTTTGGAAAATTCATCACGGTCCCGTTACGTTTCACCAAGCAATGGGAAGGGTTGCAAACGACCATTTGAGGGCATGCATTAGGGAAGTCGACTGGAATATAAATCCTCAAGGTGTACTCTCTGTTACTGGAGCATGTTACTCTAATTTCAACTCTGGTGTTACCAGTAGGATCGATCCAAGTCGCACGGTTTCCGCGAAAATACTGCTCAAGCAACTGTTTCTCGTATCCAAGCCTCGTTTGTTGAGATGCTGACCAAGGCATGATGCGAATATAGTACTGAACGCCTCGGTGAGAGCGACGGAGAACACAATACTGAACGCTTCGGTGAGAGCGACGGAGAACACAATACTGAACGCTTCGGTGAGAGCGACGGTGATACGAGAGCTCTTGTACTGGTTTTGGTTTCCACGGAAAACTAATTTCCCGGAAACAAAATAGCACCTGCGTGTACGGCATTACGCGGAAACCATAGCAACAGGGTCAAAATTATTCTTCAATGCGTAACGTAAAGGGTGTGTAATGATCGAGCTAGGTGATATATGTATCCAATGCATAAAAAATCAGGCTAAAACGCCTCCTATCAAACAAAACTTGGCAGAGGAAAAAAAAAGTTTCTCTCAGGGTAACATTGTAAAAAATTGGCTCTATTTAGTTTCAACATCTTTATAAGCCAAGCGCAAATTTTTGCGCTTTATAATCTCTGATAGGAGGTACTACACCCGCTTTCAGTGTTACGTGCATAGGCGAAATCTTTCGACTTGCCATCTTTTAACATGCTATGTAACCTGGGCTTAAGTCAAAAATGGCATGTGAGCACAACGGTCGAAAGATGTCGCCTATGCACGTAACACTGAAAGCGGGTGTAAGCTGATTCTGAATGACCTTAGCAAACCAAACCTTGAGAGACAAGGGGAGGGGTGGCGGTAGGCTATTTTAAAAGTAAAGTTCGGAGAACCCATTGGAATGTTCTCCTATCTTGAAACGGACAAATGTTTCACCTGTCAAAGTAATAGTAAGCTCGTGGAAATCTTACTCTGTCTGAGTTACCTTAGAGACAAACACAGACACCTGGGTGGTTGTCTCCCACAAACAGATTGACAACCTCTACCATGTCTACGCCATTTTCCAATTCGTTGTGGACATGCAGAAGCATCAAGTGGTTAAGCATGGCCTTTCTTATCGGTCAAGCAGAAACAGTTGAAGATGACACTGTTCGACAACTGAGGGAAACCATCATCAGTGGATGTTCTGACACGAAGAGAGAAGTCCTCACGTCTCCATACGTATTTTCTAGTTAGAGATAAGCTATCAGGACTAGATGATCTAATCTTCCAGGGTCAGCGCTGTGTCACTCCCTTGGGTCTGCGCACAAGAATAAATGGGAAAATGCATGGAACCCACACAGGGATTCAAAGTTGCCTCCGATGGGAAAAGAGAGACCGTGTATAGGCCAGGACTGAATGCTGACCTAACTGACCACAATTCGAAGAGCGATGTACTTTAATTTTTCATTTTTTTGTGTGCACATTCATTTTTTTCTTTTTCGTTCTCTGTATGTGTGTCTGTGTCTGTGTCTGTGTGTGTGTGTGAATGAAATCATGTTTTTTTTTTTTTTTTTTCATGTATTCTGTAACTTTATTGCAATATTTTTTCCGCTTGGCCCAGCCACTTAGCTCGATTAGCCTTAGCTTTTTCTAAGTGGCTGTGCTCTGTTTTTCATTGTTATTTTTTCACATTGCATGTATTTATTTTTATTGTAAAATTTTTCTGGGCACGAAATAAAGATTGTTGTTGTTGTTGTTGTTGTTGTTGTTGTTCATTCTACCCGTCAAAGCAAGGGAACTTTTCATCTGTCATGAGGTTGCTGGATCGACCTTGGCAAAAGATTGGCGCAGATGTTTTCACACTTGATGGTACAGATTACCTCTGTGTGGTTGACTACTGTTCAAGTTACTTTGAAGTAAATAGAATAGAAATCAAGACCGTAAAGGGGATCATGCCAAAATACTCCGTAAACAGTTTTCAGTCCGAGCAATGAATCCCAAACCAGCTAATCAGCGACAACATGCCATTAAATTTTCAAGAATTCAAGGTATTCGCAGCACGCTTCGGGTTTGAAGTCATTACAAGTTCACCTAGCTATGCCAAGAGCAATGGCAAGGCTGAAAATGCCATCACCGAAGAGAGCAAAATCCAAACGCCGTCTGAGAGGTGATAAATATAGGGAGCGGGAATGGTTTAAGGAACGAGTACTTTTAAGACCAAGTTGACGCTCGTTCTTACGAAGTCTGCAGAACAGAAGATGGTAGACTGCACAGAAAAAACGTCCGAACCATTGAACCATTTGAAACTAGTTCAGTTGAACCACATCATCCCTCAGGGTGCACCAAAAAGAACCCAGACAACAGGTCAACCAGTCCAAGCCAACTGTGTTGTTCGGCCCAAACAAACAGAACCTGCAACAGTTTCCGAAAGTCAGGAGCAACCATAACTCCCAGTTAAACCAGTAGTTGCGACCGGGGTCGGACGAGGTTCAAGTCTACCCACAGTATTTACAGGAATTTGCTACGGTTAAATATAGACTTAAACATTTCCGTCTGCCTAAGTTGTTTCATTGTTATCGGGCAAAGTTCAAGTTCAACTGAGTTAACAGACCATTATTTAGTTTTCAGTAACTCCTTATTACAAAGTTTGAAGTTCATCTTGGAAAACTTGTATGTCAAAAGTTCACTCAGTTCAGTTTGTCTTTCTGGAGAAAAGGAAAAGTGTGACGTCATGCATTAAGTCACGTGACATTTTGTGCCAGCCGTGTAGAATTAAACATGGAGTTGTTATTGTTCCCATGTGGGACGTTTGTCGTATTTATTACCTCTCCTTTGCGCTCTCTTAAAGCGTAACGTCACGTCAAGGAAATTAATTGTGGGCTGAAACTGAAAGGAAAAATACAGTAGAAAGGTTCGTAAAACATTGTGAATGAAGTAAACTCTTCAAAACGGAAATCAATGAATATTTATAAATATATGGTATAAATGTGTATTAAAAGCAAATGAAATTAGTTATAAGATACAACAGATCGTGAGTCAAACTATGTCAAGTATGAAAGGAATCTTAACGAAAACCGACAATGTTTTGTTTAGCTTACTGATTTTTGCTTTTACTCAGTTCTTGGCTCAAGGCTTGTGTATTTAAGTGAGACCTGGGATCCATCGAGCGGCGTTTTAAGACTCTCCGTACAAAACAACGGCATGAATTCGTCATTTTCATATATGGCGAGTCTATGCGTCTTGCTGGGCACATTCGAGTACTCTTCTCGACTCTCTCTACTAGCAGCTGTAGCTACTTCTTCCATCTACAAGTGTAGAATAAAATGGCGGAAATCCTCATTGCGGAATTTTTGTTACTGCTTCAGGCCTCCGCGAGATGAAATAATATTTTCAACTTTAAATGCATGCTTGGTTTTACTTTTGGGAGCAAAAAATTGGGCCCTTCACTGTGCTTACGTATTCAAACTTGACACCATGTCAAACACAAAATCATGCATGTGGCAGGGGTTACAACAACAAGCAAACCACGTAAATAAGATATTTAAATTTATTAATAGGGAGCCAGTTTTATTTAGACCGCGATGAATTAACACTACAAAAGTTTATTACATAAAATATAACTCTTTTAGTACTGTCCACAGCAATGACAAACTAATTTAACTTCTCATCAGGAATAATTTACTTCTTTGTAGTGGTGGTGATGTCTTGGGCAAGTGATGCTTCGAGTTCCTTCGCCTTTTCTCTCAAATAAGGTGCTGCTTTGCACCTTTTGTCTTCAACCAAATCTCTGATGTTGAAGCCCAGATCCACAGCATCCCACACTAAAAACACAGAACTAACACCAATAATCACTCCTCCAGCAGCTTTTGCACCCATCTTTGCCCCAGCCTTTCCAATGGTACTTGCGCCTCCTTTTACTCCAGCTGTTGCTCCTTCTGTGGCACAACCCAGAATTTTAGGCGCGTTGTTAAGTAGCGCACCAGCTGCAGTTTCAACAGCGGTTATGGTTGCTGCCCCCGCACCAGCCTTAGCGGCTACCTCCGAGGCGGTCTTAATTGCAGCTTCAACACAAATTTTGAAAATAATATCTGCGCTTATACCTACGCTTACAAGCACACTTTGTATCAGCTGAACAACAATGTGACTCTGCCCAAACAACTGAACAGCTAGCCGAGCAAGAAAACATAAGCGCAATACATCTTTCATTTCTTTCCATTCATGAATTTGTTCCTTTACTTTCTTCGTCAATTCATCGGCACCTTGTAAAGCTTTCTCTGCTTCTTGTAGCTTAGCAGAGTTGATGGCAGCCTCTGTAGCCGCTGTTCCTAGATTTGTGCCAGCACCAGCAGCTCCAAGTGAAATCCCGACTATCAGTAAGGGTGAGGCAGCACCCGCTGTCAAAACTGTCGCGATTCCGCCTCCAATGGTTAACAGGCCTCCCAATATCCCAGCGCTGTTTCCTGTGATGGACGCTATTTTACAATCTCGCCACACCTTATCGAGATAATCAGCCGTGCCGTAAAGGTGTTTAATGGCCTTCTGTTTGGCAAGGTTCATATCTTCCACCTTTGTTGCAAACCCTTTTAATTCTTCCTCAAGTTCTTGCTTTTGTGCCGTAGATAAACTGCTTCGATTGGAAAACGTCATACTGGTCTCCGCAAAAAAAAAAAGAAAAAAAAAGAAAGACACTGTTTGTTTACGTCTGGAATAAACAAAAAAATCAATGATGGTCATTACATGAGTGCGAAGTTTTTAGATTCCGCGACTACTGCTACATGTAAATGTAGCTATACGATCCATTATCGAAACTGAAAAGACACACTGAAGCGTAAAAATGTAATGCTAACAATTATCATTAATGAAAAAGCATAAGGTTCGGCACACACGAAGGGACAAGTCCCCGGGACTAGACCCACGAGGGATTTTGAGAGACAATTCGCGTGGACTTGTCCCTTCAATTCAAACCAGTTTGCGAAAATGAAAATGGCCGCTATAGTTCACTCTAAGGGACTTGTTCCCCGGCTTCTTGCAGGGACAAGTCGCAGAGCTAGTCCCTTCTTGTGGGACGACCTTAAATATTGCAGGATATTGTCTTCCGCTGAAAAAACGACTTTGTTATGGTTTTGAATCGTGTGTAGTTTTGAGCCTCACATTCTCTTAAACAGTTAAACTTAAATTTTTACTTTACCTGCGTAAAACTAAAGGTTAAATTAGAAATGAGAAAACTACAGGGTACATGTAAGAGCCATTTTTGGAAGGAGAAAACGGGATCGCAGCGTGTTTTCGTGACTGATTTACAGAAATGATTCCCTTGTTTTTCTTGCGGTTTCATCTCACATCTGATTGGTGGCTACACGATTGACAGATCAAATCAAAGTGGCTTTTTGTGTCATTTCCTCAGAGGAGAGATAGTATTGTTTCAGAATAAACTACATATAAACAACGTGGCGATAGCATCCGATCAGAGTAAACTACACAAACGATCCACCGGCGATCACGCTAAACTGATCGTCTCGAACACAAAAGAGTATTAAAATGTATCACAAATTGAAAGTTCTGATGACTGACTGACGTGATTCTTTCATAGCTAGACTGCAAACAATGGACAGACTACTTTCCTATAATTAGCATATCTCTTGTTTGTCGTTTTGTTTGTACATATCTATTCTGTGAATTTTTCACACTTGCTTTCTGTATCTAATCTTACATTTGCGCAATTTCCATCATTTCTCAAAGGCTACACATTGGTCGAAATTTAATCAGAGATGCAATCATAGATCTGATTTTTTCTCGACACGCGATCAAGCTTTAGGGGTCATGTGGTATCGTAAAGGGCTATAAACGTTCCTTTGTTAGCTGAGAAGCTAGAAACATGTTGAGTTTTAATCAGTAATAAATTGCCTGACTGACAAAAAAACGCTTTGTCACTTTCAGCTTGTTGGAGCAAGCTACGGCCATATAAACAGGAAAAAATAACTGTTCCCACTGTTTTATCTGAGTACCGCTTACGGAGAGACGGTGTCGTTCGACTAGCAAACACGAGGTCGGGTTGTTCTTAGTTACGTGTTTTGCGTTATTATCACTATTTCAGGACGCAAAGGAAAACAGTAACTTACCTGACAAAATCAAGCTTGATTGAAGGAAGGAGATCTTGGGCCAGAATGTCTGACTTTTGAATCGATTTGAAACAGAGTTTGGCGATACTTTTACCTGAAATGCGGTTAACTTCCACTGAAGCAGCTTTTTGCCGTGTTTTGTTGTCTCAGTCTCTTTACTTGCTATTGGAGGTATAAAAAACCGCACACTGCTGTGTCTGTGTATCGTACAAATTCGGGTTTTCTTTCACACAGCACTACCTTCGTGAGTTCTGCTTTGAATTTGCTTTTGAATTTATAAACAATTATCATGTTCTAATATGTTCATTATTTATTCAAGACAGGTGTTTTCCCAAATGTTTATTGATTTCCGAGAATCGAAAATTCTCGGAAAACCCGTATTAAATATTTAGGTTAGTAGTGAAGTATGGCTAAAAAAAACAAAACAAAACAAAACAAAACAAAACAAAACAAAACAAAACAAATAACGATTCCGTACTGCCTTCATGGACGTGGAGGTTTCAGTTTTGGTTTTCAAAGATCTTCGTAAACAATAACCTTTCAAATCAATACAGACTTTTTTTTTTCATTCTCGACCGCAGAACCCTCCTCTTTTGCTGAAGACAGCAGAGGTCTTGGTCGGATCCAGACCTTGAGCTGGGGGCGGCGGGGGGGTTAGAAAGGGCGTGATGGCTTTGTTTTGCTTGCCCAGCCGGCTTTTCTCCCTTCTGTGATTTTTCCCTTTTTTACCCAAAGTAAGATCCGCCACTGGTTTCCATTACGAAAATAAATTAGACACAATTAAATTGTTATCTTTAGACGCACACCGGCAACTGGGGAGGGAGAAGGTAAAATGTGTCTTTTAAAGACCATTAATCGCCTCTCTACCGGAAACCTGAATTGTATGAATCATCTTCTAAAAGCTAAGATTTTGTGACGGAAACTGAAACTGTTTGAAACTTCAAATATTTTTCGTCAGAACTGTTGCACTTTCTTGCGTCCCTCCCAGACTTCAGTAACGTAAATTGTTCTTATCATGCCTTGGTCAGTAAGTCAGCAGAAAAGGCTTACATTCGAGAAAGATTTGCTTGAGCGGTATTTTCGAGACCGTGTGACTTGGATCAACCCTACTGGTGACACTAGAGTTGAAATCAGAGTAACATGTACCAACAACACACAGTACACCTTGAGGGTTTACCTTCCCAGTGACTATCCCAGCTCCTGCCCTCAAATGGTGGTCAGCTACCCTCCCTACTGCTTGAGGAAAAGCAGAGGAATTGAAATGGATTCACCCAGCAATGACGACCACACCTGGAAAAGTAAAGATGGCTGCACGCAAATTTGCCATTACAAGCCAGCAGAGTGGACAGATGACAACACGCTATACCAAGTGACTATGAAAGGTTTGATTTGGCTGGAGGCTTACGAAGCTCATCTTCGTACTGGAAATTCCCTCAGTAATTACTTACAACACTACTAGAAACAACCAAGAGATGCAAGAGACCCATTGTGTGTGATAACTCATTAATATTCGTCCAACTAATACTCTCTCTTGTTGCTAATTACTTCCCCAATGTGGAGAAGACATTGCTTGTTTAGGGTCTTTTCGCAGAAATCGGAATTTCGTTTCCGCATCTTGATGTATTAATTACGCATCTTTGTGTACTTCGATATAGTTCAAATGCAAATTAAAAGTCTTTCCTTCCCTTAATTTAAATATGATAATAGAAACCTGCCAAACAATCAGTCTGTATGCTACCTTAACGAGAAATGAGGATTGACAACAGAAGACTAGGCGGCTCTTCTACCCAGCTAGGACGACTAGTAGTTGAACTCATTTTCTGCGAATTCAGTCTCAGTGTTTGGTCGAAAGCGAAAGTCTTACGAAACATCATTCAAACAAGGCCATTCAGATCAGCCATTCATCAAGTGATATTCTGAGAGTAAGTCGTTATTACAGTAGTTTGGTTTCCTTGAAGAGTTTCAACTGTTTACTGCTCTGTGACATGGATGATACGTGCTCTGTCACTCAAACACAGACGTGTTTCTCATTTACAATATATGGTTCCAGCCTTGTGACCCAAATTTCATTTTCTCGATGCATAATTGGGTAATACCAGTGTCCAATGAACTAGGCTATCCACTGGATAGTACTAAAAACAGGGCTAACAATGGGGCGCTATCATCAGTATGAAACACACTTTTTCTCGGATGGAAACGTAATAGTAATTGTCAAGTTTAATTTTGTTCAAAATTATTATATAAGTGGTACTGAAGCAATAAAAAGCATGTTATAATGTGTTACGCATGCAAAAGACTGTGATGCAAAAAGACTGACAGACATCTTCAATTCTGTTATTGCGTCTTACAAAGAAATCACCAAATACCAGTCAAAAATTTACTGCCACCTTCAGTTATTCACTTGATCAGTTACATTTCGTTTACTTATTTGTTTCAATTTAATGACTACTACAAAAAATAAAAATAAGCCATATGGACGATTTACAAACTATCCGTTAAGCCTCCTGCCAAAAATCTCGCTTTTACAGTATTGCTCCCTTATATGTACGTTTGAAGGTGTAATTACATGTGCATATATTGAGATATCTTTCATTACAACTAGAGAATTACAAGATCATTTTCATACATTGTGACACTATTGCTGTACTTGTAGTTAGAATCATCCAATGAGACAACTACTGACACGTACTTAATTTGAATATTACAAGTAACTTTGTCTAAGTTAAGTCGTTTCGACAAACGGTGTAATCACATCCTAAGTCTAAGCTGTTCTACCAAATTGTAAACAGAAGCCAACGCCCAGAATCATAAAACTAATTGAGACATATAGAGAATACATGATCTGGAATTGTCTTTCCTTAGGTTCTTCTAGTAATGAACTTGTTAGCAATTGAAGAATCATAATTTAAAAGCACATTTATAACGACAAATGTCAGGACATGGACACGATGTCCTAAGATGGAGAGAACAAAAATTTATCACTTGGTCATCCGAGTAATCGAAGTGACGTGTGCGATCACGAGACTTAACATACGCTTTTCTTTAAGCGCAAAGATCGTCGAAAACTAAATAATTCAGGGTGGTAAATACCCCTGGGGAAAGACTCCCACATAAAAAGGACGGGGGGTGCTCGTCGGACATTTTTCAAACAACTCCTAAGAGGTACCAAGATCCTGCTTTGTGGGTGTGGTTTAAAATTGTTTTCATCTCTAAGGGATACCATTTCTAAAACAACACATTATCTGCTGTCATATTTTTTCGGCTCAATACCCTGAAAGGTATCATAAAAACTACCGCTGAGGACCTTTTGAGGCTGAACAACCTATGAGGTACTAAAACCGCGTTTTTCATCCCTAAAAGGTATGACGAGCACCCCAGTCCTTTTATATGGGAATCCCCCCCCCCCCCCGGCCCGGGCTAAACACGCCTCAGTTGAGTAGCTACAAAAGCATAGTTCTCAACATATATCCCTCTGAAGTTTAAAATCAATTAGCATTATGTTGTTTTTATAGTAACGTTTGCTTACAAATTTGCCAACTTTCCAGGTCGGGTAGGTATAAAAAAAGACGTAAGTCCCCGCAAGGCCTAACTTCTTTTCCCATTCTAAGTTTAAGTCCAACCGCCCACAAAAGAATTAAGAAAAAAATAAGGAAAAGATAGAACAAGCAAGCTTGCCTGGGATTAATGCAGCGACACTTGGGGCAGACAAGTTTGACACAAGTTTGACACAAGTTTGATTTTACGATAATAGACCTTTCCAGAAAGGTATGACACTAATACCGTAATATTTAAAGCCCATTTTCTTAATCTACAAGTGCAAAGCATCTTGTGACAGCTATGTCTGAAAAACAAGCTTTCTGAAATACAAAATTTCGCAATAGGACAGTCTCGTACTACAAATTACACACGCAATTGTTCCTCCAATTCATCTGCCTTATCTCTAAGGCATTGGGCCGCATCTGAACCTTTGTTGTTGACTATATCTCTGACAGTGAAAGTCAGCTCCAGGGCATCAAGGATTAGAAACGCTGCACTCACTCCCATAATGATTTCGCCCGCTACCTTGGCTCCAACCTTTGTACCGACTTTTCCCACAGCATTGGATCCCTCTTTCACAGCAACGTTGCCAGCATTAGACGCTGTCTTCGAACCAGCTTTACTAAGCGCTCTAGTTCCAGCTTTTGTTCCCACTTTCTTGGACACTCTGGTTGTTATCCGCTTACTAATTTTCTGAACAGTCACAGCTCCAGTTTTTCCAGCTCTTCTGACACCCGTGGTCACGCCGATGTTAAGAACCTCTCTGGATCCGGTTTCAACGATTCCTCTAGTTGCTGTAGTTGTGGCCCCTGTCACACCAAGTCTCAATGCTAGTTGAGAAACGCCTCGCGTTCCAGCTTCAGAAAGAACTTTGGAACGCAGATCAGGACGAAGAAGACTCTGTATAAAGGTAACAGCCAGATGGTTTGGACCAAGCATTCTGGCAGCAAGACCGGCAAGAAACACCAATCGAAACTGACTTTTACCATTTTTCAACAGGCGAATTTTTTCCCTAACGTTATTTATTGCACGGTTAGCATTTTCCACGGCACCATCTGCCTCCCGGATAAGAGAAGAATTGATACAGGCTTCTACAATATTTGCACCAAGGCTTGTGCAAGCTCCGGCCGCTCCAATTGCTGTTCCCGCCATTAACAAAGGTGCAGCTACACCAGCTGTCATGACTGTGGCAAATCCTCCACCCACCGTCAGCAAGCCGCCTAAGATTCCAGCACCATTTCCAGCAGCAGAGGCAATTTTGGAATCTTTCCACACCTGGTCGAGATAATCAGCGGTGGAACGTAGATTTTTAATCGTACTTTCTACCGCAACGTTCATTTCCTGGACATTCTCTGCGACGGCATTGACTTCTTGTACCATTCGTTCCATTTCGGCCTGATCGACGATATCCTCTCCATCCTCGTCCCCTAATATTAGACACAAATTAAAATATTCATAAACGGCCAAACAACAACAAACACATACGCCCACTAGACATGCTTAGGGTTAGATCATTAGAAATCAAGGAAGTGAGGGGGAAAGCGTGTAAGGCAGGATCTCCTGAAATTAACTGTAAGCAGTTCACCATCCAAATAAATTCTTGAAAAAACAAAGATAGAAACAAGAAACTGAAACAAAGTTCGGAAAAACCCTAGAAAAGAAATTCTTCCACTAAATCGACCACTCCTTATGTCCCCTTGTATATAACCAACCTTTTTTATCTCAAAATTCTAAAATGACAAAAAGAATTTTCAAGACTCCATTGTCTGTTAACGGGCCAATTAATTCATCCTCGGAGAGCTAGGAGCAGTATGTTCGGGCAGAACGAAGTGCACCTGGTAACAAATTGTAGCAGTAAAAGTTTTCATGAATGGCTGGGAGAGCCCCTGACAACTGAATCTCTTCCGGCCATTTCGCTCTGCGAATGCTGGCAGAAAAATTATTTGTACTATTCTTCCCAATAAGCGAATTCTTTACACGGCCATTGCAGTTTCGTTCCTACGGCAGAAATATTATTTTAATTTTCCTTTTTGTAACTTATTTTAGAGCGATGAAAACGAGGGAAATCATCTCGCGTGTCAGCAAGAAAGATACCTGTACTATGATTCGCTGGGAAAAGTTTCGTTTCAACGATCAAAGCCGCGGGCATCGTAGATAGTGGCTTGTTTATCGGTCACTTTGGCATACTGCATCCACACCTAGGCATCTGGTTTTTAATATTATTATACATTGCTAATATTCTGCTCAACAATGCCTATTATTTCTATTCTGTTTTACCGGGATCACAATCACTTTCCGCCGCTCACGCAAGGAGGAGCGCGGGCTCCTTTCTCGAACAGCGGCTGCATGGTAATCGAGCTAAGTTCCAGAAAAAGCCAAATATCACATCAGCTCAATATTCTGAAGGCAGAATTTCAGTCATCCAAGACTAATGATGACGTTTTGTGAAGTAGTATTACTATCAGAAGCGATAATTGTAGCAATCAAAACGATTTCGTGTCGTTACGAAATTTATATAACATTGACAACATTGTAAATTTTAAGACGAGATGTCTGCATGCATAACTTTAGAAACATTTTTTCGTTCAATTTTTTTCTTCTCTGTTCCATTCAAAGTAAGCGGCTGGCTGAGCGAAGTAGATAGAAACCTCTCAAGGCACATATAGCTGACTGTATTTTATAAAACATGCCTGCAAGAACTTAAGACCTCAAGTTCCTTGACCACCCCACTGGGAGGAGATTGGCCTGTCATCCATCAACAGGACAGGTTCCTCTAGTAAGCAGTGTACTGTCTCAGCATAGATTCCTCAAACAGCGTTTCACAACTGGGTAAAGTGCCCAGCGAAACAGTCAAAATTAATGATATTTAGCAATGAAAAGTTACATCAATAGCTTGAAGTGAATGCCTGTGTGTGTTACAAGAAGACACCCTCCCCCCCGTTTTGGACTGCTCCCTTGACCATCTCCTCTTTTGGGCCTTAACAGAAGCTCCCCTACATTTAAGGTGGTCAGCTGGGCTCCTGAGCCCCCTGAGTCCAAGAAAGAGCCTTAGGTAGGCATGTTTTCGCGAAATTGCTCAGACAGATACATAAAACCATGTACAATGTATAATTATATTTGCCATTACGTACAACTGAGTGCCTTTCTATCATAACATATTCTTGTACTTTCATAAGAAATTGATTGACTCCAGGGGCAAACACAGTTTTTACAATAACTGTCTAATTTCTCGCATGCTGATTGGCTCATTTTTATCATCAACAAGAGTACAGACGGATAAAATCATAATTTAGGCAAGCTTTCAAGTTCAACTTTCAGCTGTCAAACTATCAACTTTTTAACAAATGAAATTTTTAGGGACTTTTTAAAGTAGCCAATCAAAAAGCAAGAAAAGCTATTGACAATGCACGTGTAATTTTGAATAAAATTCACTTATCTTTGTTTATGGCAAGTCTGCAGCATCTTTCCCCCTCATTTATTCCCTGCATTTGACCATTTTGGGGTCTTGTTATTGTAAAAAACAAATTGATGTCATTTTTATATGCGTCTGTCCTCTTATTGATGATAAATTTCATCATAACATTGTCAAAGTTTACAGTGGAACCACTTGCCTGCGGCTCGTGGTTCCATGGCCACTTTGACAATGTTATGATGCAATTTATCATCAACAAGAGGACAGATGCATAAAAAACTGACGTCAACTTGTTAAATAACAACAAATTCAAGATAGAAACATCTTTCAAGCCTGAATCACCAAGTTAACATGCAATGATCTGCAATGCACCCTAATTAGCTAGTATAAATTTAATTCAAAGTAAAATAAATGTGCATCAAATATCAGACCACAAGACTTCTGATAATTTCTACAATTTTTTTTAGCAGGAAAAGATGAGTTGTTTGACTTGCTGGGCTTATTTGTCATTGGGTTGTTCACCTCTAAACAACTAGTTCACCACCTGTTGGCAATAGCCAATTTAATTTAATTTTATTATTTGATGTAAGGTAGAATTTGTGAACTTTACCAGATCCAATGCACCTGTTGACCGGCCCACCCCTAATGTACTTGGTCCAACAGAAACCAGAACTCATGTCTCTACCTCTAATTCAAACACCTCCACAACAGACACTAAGCTCCATCTCTTTGGTGTCCACATTAGAGGAAAATGCCTGTATTTCATAATTTTGGACAAGCTACCACATCTACAAATATATCATTTTGTTGGTGACTTAATTATTTTGGGGTCAGGGGGCAGGATACTCTGCAAAGTTCTATATGGGCAGGCTCCGCCCTGAGGTCCAACCCCTTACACTTTTGTATAATAATTGACAGAAAAAATACCCCTTTTGTATACCTTTAATTGAAAGAAGCTACCCCTTTCACATACTTTCATAACTGGCCCATATTATGAATAAATTGCCAAAAAAGCAAGTCTTCTAGTCACTTTCATGTAGTACCTAATAAATGAAATGGTACAGCCATAATGTGTGTCTGTTGGAAATATTTTAATTTAAGCACCTTTAAAATGATTTAATAAAATGAGAGATTTCCATGTCATGTACCTCAACTCGTGAAATCTCTTCCCTTTTATATACCTGAAGCCTGAAAAAGGTAACCGTTTTGGGTGGAGCTCACTGTATAGACCATTATAGGGAGTACCCCCCATGATTTGGGGTTGCTTTCTCTCTGGCAGGTGGAGTTTCAGACCTCACTGTGAAATGAAGTCCCTCCATCAGTTTCTCCTGGGATTGCTTCACAGGCATGATTCTGCCAGCAACTGAAAATAACCCTTCAAAAGTATCTATTGGTTGTTTCATGATGAACATTCACTAACCATTTTCAGCTCTAGTAGCTTGATTAAACCTGCTGTATTTTAGTGACAGAGTTAAGTGTCTACACAAAGAATAATCTCAAAGATGTTATCTGGCACATAAAGAACTATGGTCATATTTTAAACTTTTTTTAAACTTTTTCTTCACAATGACAGATGCAAAGTGCAATATTTACTGTTCAGATCAACATTACAATTATTAAATTTCACATTTCTTTGTTGATATGTTACATATAAAATACCGGGTGTCACCCTTTGTAAAAATCCCATCCGGTGGGAAATATGTAGTCCTACGTAGTCTTTTCATGCTATAGAAAAGGGAGTTACATGTAAGTGCAGACTATATTTTTGGCAGCGTCTTAAGGGTTGAGTAACACAGATTGTCGTTTTACAAGCATCACTATGTATACAGTTTTCACTGGATGGTTTTGGTTGAATACTCGGTTGACTTTGCTATAAGCCACACATCAAATAAATTATGCACGTTGTGTAGAAAAATTGCACTCAATAAAATCAAAATCATGATTGGACAAAGCTAAAATCAACTTGCTGATAAACAAGTCAGTATTTGCAATACCCTTGATTGCTCAAAGCAAACAATTTCCTGGTGGATCTAGGATTATCTTTCTTGCTGACATCCACAATGACCTGACTTGTTTTGGCTTTTGGCTCTGAAGTAAATTAAAATGAAAGTTTTCATTGTGAGAATGCAAAAAGGAAGTTATGGCTGACACAAATAGCCATGGAGGAACACACAAAAGTGACTCCATATAGATACTGTTTGCCGATTGGGCACAAAAATACAAAGGTTTTTTCTGCTTGATCACCTGTCAGCCAGCATTCACAGTTGTTTGGAAATGGTGTGAAGTTCTGAGGGGCTCCTCTAGTCAATCTTGAAAACTTTCACCACTAAATTTCTGCAGGGTTTACTTCAAGTTCATTGTGCCTCAACCGTAATCACTGCCACTGGGTCTCTCACAATGATTAAAATTCTAAAATTGCCCCCAGGTTTACACCTGGAGGGACTAAAACAGAAGAAATTGTTTATTCAAACCTCAAAATCAATTTTTAGTCATCAGAGTAAGCCTTGGAGCCATATTAGAATTTTAATAAACATATAGAAAAATAAATAGCATATTCACCATAAGTTCAGACTTGATATACCAAGAAAACAAGATTAAATCTTATAAAAGTAACACAAAGCACCATTTAGAAGTCACTCTTCATTGAAATTGAAAATATCTAACAAAAGAATTCTGGAGACATTCATTCGTGAATCTTTGATAGCTCAAAGAGATCACATTCTGGGGAATATTCTGCTAGCAATTTGATGGAAGCTACTAAATGTAGTGGGGTAATTGAATTTAGAACTGAGAACTTTTACCCGAGTAATTGGCTCATAGTAAAACTTCAGAAATATTTGAGAAAATTAAACAATCTAGTTTGATTTCAAATCATAATTTAACGTTTAAAATGGAAAGAAACATTACTGGCCTTACAGATGTAGAGATACTTTGGTGATATTGTAAATGATAGAAGTTGCATATTTTTGTGGCTTTCAATGATAACATTAAATTTTATCAGTGTTTGCTGATACCCACTATAGCTACAATATTTTTATGACTTCCATTTTTTAAAGTGGGCAACCCTAAAACACAGAATCTGGAAACTGGAATCCGGAATCTGAAAACTGGAGACTGGAAACCACAAATGAAAGAAAGACACGTTGAAGGGCAATTCCACAGTTGCAGAGTTGTTACATTCAGATTCAATTTTGAAACTAATTTAGCACAGACAAAGGATAAAAGGGAGTTGTCCAGTTTTCCATTTATGAACATGTTTGTGCGTACTGACATGTTAACTGGGCTATACAATTTTTCCAGTTGACTGATTCCTACAAGCGAAATAGGGCAAAAAATATCTGTTGCAGACCTGACATAAAAAACAACCACAATATTGAGCGTGTTACTATTTCTTCAAAATTCCTGTGAAGTATCAGCGGGTTTTGCATGAACTGTCCCAAACATATGCAGTTAAATAGTTGTGTGACCCAAAAAGGCTGATTTTATTTGAACTAACATTCACAATCTTGCAAGGGTACTTGAAGTTTAACATCGCGGACCTTACGCTGTGTGAATCATTGCCAAGTATAGAAGATAAAGCAGCTTTCCTGTATTGTTCTCAGTCATATAAGGCAAGATAGGGAAATATTTAACGATTATTGGCCAAAGGCGAAGTGAACATTGGTGAATATTCACCAATGTTCACTGAGCCTGAGGCGAATAATTGTTTCAGTATAATTTTCAGAGATGAATATCAAAGACTGCAAAATAAAGCACTAAAACATAAAAACACAGATGCATATGCAGCCGTAGTTTAATAATAAGCTTACATGTACATCAATTGTGAATTAATTTACCTATTGAGTTCAGCAGTAAAACGAACGAGCGAAACACTACGAAAAATAAATTCATCCAGTACCTTTGTTTTACCGTTGTTAACTTCATTCACAATTGTCATCATCATCTAAAAACGAGTAGCTTTAGTTTGAAGAAAAATAAATTTTGGTCAACTGATCTGACCTCCTGGCAATCAAAATAACCACTGTGTTTATAATTCTTGAATGCCTTGAATACGAGTTCTTGAAAAGATTGTGGGTCCAAGGGTGACAGCAGTCAATGCAAGTTGAAAAGTCTCCATCCTTTCAAATATCCTGGACTTGGGAAGATGTCTTTTGCATAAATGAAAATTTCATTCAGAATCTGTCGGCCATGTTTACTTCCCGAGATGGGCAAAGGTTATGAGCTTAGTAACCAAGCACTAGGGGAGTGAATATAGCGTTATATGCTGCGCTTTTCGACCAATCAGAATGTCCAATTCTTATATTCACCTCTGGAATGATAAGTGTTCATTTTTTTTGTATGTCATTACGAATGAAACTGGTTGGCTCTTCATGTAAAACCCCTGAAATATCACAACACAGTATGGGGGACAAAACAAGCTTTTTACATCAACAATAACCAGCATAAATCCGTTGTTCCCTCAAATTAATCCCCAAAATAATTATCCTTTGTTCCCTTGAAACAAAGGACCATGTTCCCTTGTTCCCCCAAACCCCTGAGGCTCTGATCATAAGTGCGAAAGGTCAGTACGCCTTTTGTTCAAACATGTACAACAGCGTGAGCTAGCTAAGAGAGAAATGGAGTTGCTGTATCTTTACACCGACCTTAAAAGTGACATACTTTGCAGTGAACGGGTTTTTCCACTTCCACTTGAAGGGGAGGTGATTCGAGTACAAAAGTGTTTTGAAACGTGAACTGCAAATACAGACATAATATTGCTGAAGCTGACAAAACACCCAGTTCATATTGTGGATAGTAACATAAATGTTTCGATCCGCTACTTTCGTTGTTAAGCAACATTATTTAGTTCATTCTCTTTGGAGAATAATTTTTTGAATACTAAATGAAACTTAAGTTTAAGCTTTACATATAACAGTTTGATGCCCACTAACCTTCGACGAAGATACGATTTCTAAAGACGTAGAATGCGATCACTACCATTACTGGGAGTCCAAAGATTAACCACAACAAAGTGTACAGGAATGCCGACATTGCAACTGAAAGCGTAGCCTAGATACACAGTTTAGCACCTCGAGAACTCGTGTATCATGGCTCCACTGAAACGAAACGCAGTCGTACCTTTCGGTTTCAGCTGTAGGGGGAAGGTCCCTGGGGAGAGTCCCCAGGAACTGACCCCACGGGGAAATCCCCTTTGAATTATGAACGAAAGACGAAACATGCGGAAATTGTCCTTATGCGTGCTGTAGGAACCCAATGTTCACTACCAAAAGGCGGCAACAAGGAGAAATATTTGAGATTCGCTGAACTTTAACCTTTATTACACGAACGAGCGATTCACTGAAACCGTAATACAGAATCCGCTGAATAAAGCAAAATGGAAAACCAAAATACAAAAGATGAGAAAGTTAAGTAAAACCGATTGATACTTACAAGTTTTTCGTGCCTTGTTCCACCATAAACCAAGAAAAACATCTTTGAAAACAGTCTCGTGGAATGCAGTGTTTTTATCAGGGGATCAATGCCTCAAAGCCGACATTTTCAAATTCCTTCGGTCGAAAAGCTCCGTTTCGTGACGGACTGGTAAGTACATCACCTAGTCAAAAAATAAATTTACCCCCGGTTTTCGAAATTGTCTAGATCTGTTGCTGCGGCTATCGCTCTTGGCTTGCCTAAGGAACTGGCGACCATGGTTTATTGTTTCCCCGAGCATGGCATGGTGATCACTTAGCCCTGGCCAAACGGGATCGCAAGTAACCACAAGTTGAACTTGCATAGAGACTTGTAGCCTGCAGAATAGGCGTAATTCTTTTGCGTGTTTTAGGAAGCGGAGGCGAGCGCGAGGCGAGCGCGAGGGGAAGAGCGCGAAAAAACATCCATAGTCGGGGACCCGATTATGGCTCCTGACATCACGCGTTATTTGTTTTACGCTGTTCCCCTCGCGCGCAACTCGCGCTTCGCACTCGTCTCGCTTTCGCCTCTTTTCACCTAATAAAATACGCAAAAAAATTACACGCGTTCAACCCTGGTCAAACGGACTCCCAAGTAGACGTAAGTTGAAAACTTGGGTCTACTTGCGAGCCTGCGTGTGGCCAATCTTTGCGTGCACTTGCTTTGAATTGCGCGACTTGGGCTCACTTTGGTCGCGATCAAATTTGCACGCAGGTCGAAGCAAGTTTTTCACCGTTTGGCCACTCAACCCAGGCCAACGCAAGTTGAAAGACGTCCATTAACCTATTACTAGCCAATGAAACACAAGATATTTCTGACTTGAAATGGGTTTTTAAGTCCTGGCCAGACGTACTCGCAAGTAATGACAAGTAGCCGCAAGTTGAACTTGCGTAGAGTCTGTTTACGTTGAACTTTGCGTAGAGCCCTCGTTTGGCCAGGGCTTAATGGGCGTTACTCAACTTGCGTTGTCTTGGGTTGGGTGTCCAAACGGTGAAAAACTTGCGTCAGTGACTTGCGTGCAAATTTGATCTCGACCAAAGTGAGCGCAAGTCATCGCAGGTCAATGCAAGTGCACGCAAGTCCTGGCCAAACGGAGTCGCAAGTAGACCCAGGTTTTCAACTTGCTTCTTCTTGCGAGTCCGTTTGGCCAGGGCTTTAGGACTAATGTGCTGAGTTGGATTATTATGTCACGTTCTAAATCCTCCCCAGAAAGGTCGCGAAAAGTAACAGCTTATGGAATCTCAGTATCATAGATCATTGCTTGATCGGCGTGAAAATCTATTATGCAAAGACCAAATATTGAACCGCTTTAGCAAATATTTAGAACATCGCGGAATCGATTGATAATTTTTTCAAGCATTTTATATCCCGTCCCAAATTAAATTCGTATCACCAAAAGGTAATAAGAAAGAGTTATTAGCAACCTCACTGGAGGAGTCAAGAAGGTGACTTTGATTCGTTTCAGAGATTGTCCTTGTTTTGACTTCCAGGCTGCTAATATACACGCCACTGATCACACAGATCACTGGTGAATTTTTCACGCAGAAGACCATACAATACAACACCAGAACCATGGACAGGTGGTAAAAATGCTTTCCGTGTATCGTCTGAAGATCGGCGTCAATTAGTCGGTTGGACCACGAATTTTGTCTCCACCTCTAAAACCGAGATAAACACCCCGCTTTTAAAAAAAACAGGTGAAATATTCAATGTGAAGGACTTTTTTATGTAATGCGTTGTTAACAATGCGATCACGCCGCAGCGATATGGCCTTAAGGTGGGTTGGTTGTTTTGTCAAAGTCATAAATAAATGGGCCGTAATTGGGCCGACAGGCTTGTCAAGGGCTAGACTAAACTATAAGGTTTTAAACAAGGCTTGCGGCTATAAAAAGAACAAGTTATTTTAAAAACAAGTCACAAGTTGAATTGTTTTAAGGTATATACAGTTGGTTTGGTAGTATAGAAGTGGATAATGGTTAAATTGCTACCTGATAATACAAGTTAGAATAAGTAGTGGCTTTTAGATGGTTTTGATTTTCTGTCATAGCGCGGGAAATAAATATTCTAGTAAACAGTGTTGCTAACATGAAAAGGAAAAGCTATCCGGTTAGATCTTAATATTGCGCTTTTATTTTAACTGAATATCAAAACGGTGGAAAATAAAAGAGGAATTACTAATCGAGGGTAGGCTTAATTTTTTTCAGTTAAGCTCTGATTAATATAGATATCTCGCATTTTTTTGATATAGATCATTTCCATGGACCTCTGCGGTCTGTCTGGCGTTCCTTTTGGCGTCTGCAGAGTTTTTGGTTTCCGTGCAAGGTGGGTGTTTATTCGTGATATCACCCACAAACAATCTACTTCAATGTTATTCTTAATTTAGGCTGGTTTTGATTCAAAGTGATGTTCCAAGCGTGTCATTATGCTCAATTGAATGTCGGTCTGCAACGGGTTATATTTCATGGTGAAAAGCCCGTGATAATTTAAAACGGGGTAAAGCACAAATATGAATCCTGGCCAAAACAATAGAAAGTAGAGTTATTTTAAAGTGGGTAAGATAACTGAAATTTTTAAATGTCGGAAATAGAAAACTTAAACGAACGACCATATTGATAACGAGAATATATTAGATCAGTTTGAAAGTTGGAGACTAGTAAGTCGAACCAAGGAAATTCTCGCGCTTGAGCATTTCCTAGGGAGCGCGTTAGCGGACTATTTGAGCTTTTCAGTCAACAAAATCCGAGAAGAGGTTGAATTATTTTCAAGACCAACCCTGACAAGTTAATTACGTTCCTGTAAAATTTCTAATGATCATATAAATTATAACTGAAAACAATTCTCGAAAAAAAATTCAGGTTTTGACGGAATACGGGGGGTCCGTTGGCCTCATGTGCGGGAACTCCGGATTATGCGTTCAGGGCCCGCACGCGACTTGAGGCAAGATACTCATTTCTTACAATCCCTCTCTCAACGACCTGCTGTATAAATGGGTACCGGCGCGTTGCTGAGGCAACCTGAGATAATGTTGAGAAGTAACCTGCGATGGACTATTATCCCATCTAGGAGTACAGTGAAATACATATTTTATTATCACTCTCCAATAGTAAACTCCTAGTGATGGAAATATTTATGCTAAGGAAACGGCCTGATGAGTCACTAGGCTCGCACGCTGGAGAGCTACACCGATAACTCCTCCTGACCCCATTTATAAAGCGCTCATATTTTTTTCCAGTGAGGGATGCCCTGGGCTGATAAGAATGAAAAGCTGAAACATTTTAATTAGGTTTAAAATGTCAAATTCCTTAACCTGTTGTGACGGTAAAAGCCAATTTTAACAAGAGGACAGAACGAGCTTGAAGCGAGGTCATCGCAGTATCTTGAATCAGTTTACATAATCTGATATTGTCTTGTTGAATTCTTAGGCAACTGTAAATATTTTGATTTTGAGAATGGCATGAAGACGCTATCCAAATGGAGAAGAACTGGTCACGCTTTCGATAACCAACCAACCTTCAGAGACAATGTTAACGAACGCGACCCGAACATCAAAACTAACGTGCAAGGTGATTGGTGGATAGGAACATTTGAAAACAGGTCCAGTCCCACCGCCGAAGCTGGCTACATGGAGGGTGATTACCCTATTGGTACCCTGATGTCACCAGAGTTCCGTATCAAAGGCTCAAACATGGACTTTTTGCTTGGTGGTGGATGTGACGGGGAAAATATTCGAGCTGAACTACTTGTGAATGGCAAAGTACAACGCGTGGCTTACGCTGACTATTGCCGTGAACGTATGCGAAGAAGATTGTGGAATGTGGCAGAGTTTAGAAACCAAATTGGTCAAATACGTTTAGTTGATGGATCTAGGAAGGGACATATTAATTTTGACGACTTGAGGGGAGATTTCACTTGCCTTGGTAAATGTGCTCTTAAAATAAGAAATTGTGTCTGTTCATAAATATGAACTGACCAACCATAATGCGTCAGTTGTATCATACGGTTGCATAAGAATGTGATCAACTAGCTTAGAGGAACGAGTGAATGAAGGATCCCGTTCTTGAACAAAGAGAGCTAACTATAATAATAATAATAATAATAATAATAATAATAATAATAATGACTTTATTATCGTGTCAATTACATCTAGCACTGGAGAATCTCCATTGCTAATAGGGGACACCTAACTAGAACTATCTAAAAATAATATGCAGAAAAGTCCTATAAAAGAAATTAAAATTATGAGTTACAAAGATGGCAGCCACTACATCCATGTAGGATGCTGCCTAAATCTAGCCTCCGTACTTGGGTCTTAAACTGCTTGAGATTTATCGCCGATCTTTCTTTATTTGTTAGTTTGCTCCACAGTCTTCACCACGATGTGAAGTTTACATGGAATAATTCATATATGAACTGCGGTTGTAGATGAAAGTGAAGAATGATCATCGCAGTTAATTTTCCAATTTAAGCAATAGCTCAGCTGGTAGAGCATCGCACCGGTATCGCGGAGGTCACGGGTTCGAATCCCGTTGAAGCCCTGACTTTTCGTCTTGAAGTTCACCACATTGGAAATGTTATTTATTGACACTCCCTCCACACTCCCTTACTTTAATATTATTAATTTGCAGGTTCGGAATTGAATCCTTTGGCCTCAAATAATGCAGCTAACGGGCGTAAGTAGTTCTTACGATCATTATAAGTGACTGTAGGCTGCGAATGCTTTCTGACAAGGTAACAAGCAATATTCAATGTTCTGAACTTCTAAGCCACTGTGTGTTTGATAAGGCTTAAATATACACAGTATTATACTAGTGCTCTTTGTATCAAAGTCAATTACAAAAAAAAAAAAAAAAAATTGTCATACATAACTTGCAAGAAATTTCGGACGTTTAATTTACGGACACTTTTTATCTCATTTCGGACAAAATTTGGACAATAATTTCGGACACTGCTGAAATATAGCTAAAATAATTTTACGCCTACAAAACAGGATTTAGGCTGAAACAGCATCTGTGAAAATGATATTTTTACTGCAGCCAGTCGAGCTTTCACTAATACACCGACGGGAAAATATCACAAATGCTATCAAGCTGTTTATGTGAAGTCGTGTCTCAACTACAATTCGCTCCATGAGGCCCGGTATGATGGAAAACAAGAGCTTTAAAGCTACTTCCAAGTTTTATACTCTACAGTAAATATCTCGAACGCTTAAAAAGTTTGGACGGTTTTATTTTCGGACACTTTTTTGTCCGAAATTAAAATCGTCCGAAACTTTTTTGCAAGTAATGTAACCTCTTGAATTGGTCGAAACTGTGTTCCATCCAGTATCATAGATCTTTACATTCGATAAAATTAAAAAAAAAAAAAAAAAAAAAAAAAACCCGTAGATCTCATGCCTGTTTTTCAGTCAGGTAGTAAGTTTACACTTTGAAACCACAGATGCAAATGGTCAAGTCAGATAGGCTCAGCTAAGGGCGTGATAAAGGTAGTGATGTTTCTGTTTGATTTTGTCAGATAAAGGTGAAGTGGTTGTATTAGATGAACTCTCGGATTCTGCGAGTCAAAGCAAGAGCGAGGAAAAACCTGACGATCATCCTATAACAGGAACTGGTACGTACGAGCATGTATCTAGTTCAACCCGGCTAAGTTTGTGTTAGCCTGCAGAACAGGCGGATTAGCCGGGCAGAGAGCGAAACGCGATACACGAGCGCGGAGCGCAACCACTTGTTGGATTTTTTTTTCGACTACCGCTCCGCGCTCGTGATCGCGCTCCGCGCTCGTGTATCATGCTTCGCGATCCGCCTGTTTAGCAGGCTAAGTTTGTGTAGTCAATAGAACTGTGTAAAACAACAATAATAACGAAAGAAGAGCACCTACGGTGTTGTTTAGATAAGATAACATTTAGGTACATGTGCACCGTTAGGTAAAAAAGTATTTTCCTTCATAAGCGGAGACAAAGGTAGCTAACAGTTTAAATTTTGTGAAGCATTCGATTACATAGTTGTAATGAGCTGTTCTCAGATCATTTGGAGCTCTTATGCCTTTGATTCAACTGCAATATTGGTAATTGTATGCCGCCCTTACTGATCACATCGGTTTGAGTTTCACGTACGTTACGGTATATTTGCAGAGGATGATTATACAACTGTCGAGAATTCTTCAAAACACGGGCCATGGAAAATTGCGAAAGGTAGGCTACCACTTGTAACGTGTTATAAACCGCTTTTTGCTGAAAAAAAAAATTAACGGGAAAAGTGCACTGCGCGAAAAGCCAAATATTCGGGCCCGAATTCGTTCGAATACGGATCGGCGCACGCCGCGTATGCCGCAATGTTCTGACGTATTCGATTACGGCTGACTCGAAATACACCTGGAATATTCTGGAGGAATCCGGCCTGTTTTTCCGTATTCAAATTTAATACTCGTGAATGACTCGAAGTGTTCGATAAATCATACGGGCCACGTTTTGGTAGATTAATGTTGCATTAGATGTTCTTCGAAGATATAGCGATCATTTATGACTCGAACATTTTCGAATACTCTCAGTTGTTCGAGAGTTTGCGACTGGAACACGCGATGCACGACGCCACTTCTGACGTGAACGTCTTCGAATACTAATGAATACGTCAAGTATGCTCTAATTTTCGAGAATCGCACGCTATGAATACGAAAGTTATGTCACATTTTTCACAGCCAAAGATGTATTGCGTCGTCAAGAACGGGTTTTATGCAGGTAATATACGCTACCGCGTAGTTTATTCAGACAACACGCTAGTGTTCCGAAGCGTCCGACTGGAACACGAGACTCATGCGAAGTATGAAACGTGTTCATGTTTGAATACTGAGGCACACGTGAGGTTTTAAGGTATTCTAAACGACACACTTCAAGTGTTCTGTGGTGTTCGACTGGGACACGAGACTCATGCGAAGTATGAAACGTGTTCATGTTTGAATACTGAGGTATACGTGAGGTTTTATGGTATTATAAACGACACACTTCAAGTGTTCTGTGGTGTTCGACTGGAACACGAGACTCATGTAAAGTATGAAACGTATTCGTGATTGAATACTGACGCCAACGTGAAGTACTGAGGACCCATACCAAAGCTTGTATATCCCCCAAACTGTGTTCAAACTGCCGAGTGTAACACACTTTTAAATTCCTTTGGATTCCTAACAAAACCCACCCAAAAGAGAGAAAATTACAAGGACAATATGCATGTTATCCCAACAAAAAGTAAACAACTGCCGTTATGACATCTTCATTTCATTTCAAATAATACTTTATTAATACTGAAATAATAAAACTTATGTTACTTGTTCGTGTGTGTTTATTTTCATCAAACTATGGAAGAATTTACATTGCCAAGACCCTATGTTATGAAAAAGTATAAGGAACCATCTGAGAAGCAAAACCTAAAAAAATACTATAACATTTTGTATGCATTTACTTTATATCTAGATGCTGCTTTGTTATGAAAAAGCATAACCATCTGAGAAGCAAAGTCTCTAAAAAACACTATAACATTTTTTTTTTTTTGCAAACTTTATAACTAGATGCTGCTGTGTTATGAAAAGGCATAATGAAGCATTTGAGAAGTAAAGTCTAAAAAACCACTTCTAACATTTTGCATGCAACTTTCTAACTAGATGCTGCTATATTACGAAAAAGCAGAAGTTCGGAACCATCTGAGAAGCAGTCTAAAAAAACACTTACATTTTGTATGCAAGCTTTAGAACTAGATGCTGCTATGTTACGAAAGAGAATTAGGGATGAATTAATGAATTGCTGCTTTGCATATTTAGAGCGGTTTTCAGTTGAGTGTCGAAAGTAATTAGACAATTACTTTGGTTTTGGTTTTGGTTTTACTACAGTTCGAGATTAGCTGAGAACTCTAATTGGTAAGTAATTGGTTTAGGTTTTGGTTTTGGTTTTACGACACTCAATTGAAAACCACTCTAACATCATTATTCGGTTCAACAATTGGAACCCTCTTAACATTACCATATACCTTTAGAGGTGTCTCACACAAAAAAGATGTAGTGCATCCGATTTAATCTGTAGACATTGTATGTAAACCCCATATCAAATTAAAACTTATAGAGCTGGCTATCAAACTATACCAAGGACTTTCAAATAAAATGAATTGCCAAATTTTTCTAGACATTTTAGTGCTGGCGTCCAAATCATTATTATTATTATTATCACATTTTGAAAGCTACATGTACAAGTCAAAGTGAACTTTGTTTCTTGTTAATTTAATTTGTTTCTCAGTTTCTGGACACAAAACACAAAAACAAAATTGCCTGTGTGTTGCCATATTCAATCGCAGTAAAAAGTTACAGAACATTTCCAAAACAGGATTAAAGAATGGTGGAGTGATCATTCAAAAATCACTCCAAGAGAAAAAATATTTCAAAATAAAAATTAACAGACATGGATGATAAACTAGCTACTGTCCAAAATTTGAGTCAGACTCACTTTGACTTAGCTTTCAAAAAGTGATTTGGATGCTCGCATAGAGAAACCCTGAAAAAATTGATAATTCATTTTATTTCCAAATTTTTGGTATGCATGTACGTGTAGATTGATAGCCATGCTAAATGGTGTGGGTGCAAGACACTCTGAAAGATATAGGGTAACCTCAAGACAAAGAGCTGAAAATTCAAACCAAGACCTGAGATCAACACTAAGTGTTGACAGGATTGATGACCAAAAAGTTTTACAGTCACATTTGGAAAGCTACACTGTAAGAACCTGGGTTTCTAGTGCATGCAAAAACATACTTAAGATGCCTTTGAGAGAAGAGAGAGTTTTCAGCTCTTAACCTGAAATGAGTGGCTAATAGTCACTCTGAACAAACAGAATGAACTGATTAGGTAACTTCATGTAGACATGCAAACAAATTCCTCCTTAGGCTAATAACCTAAATGAGTAATAAAACTCAATTTTCAATATTTACCTTTGGAAGGAATATGGTTAGTACAGTGGAACCTCGATTTAACGAGCCTCTATATAACAAGGTCCTCGGTATAACGAATGATTTTCATGGCCCCAGTAATAGTAGACTATACGGAAAAGAACCTCGATACAAAACCCTGTTATAGTGAACATACTTTGCCAATTCTTTGGCACTTCATTATATCAAAGTTTCACTGTAGTTTCACATTACTATAGCAAATTGTCTTGAAATTTGTAGTGGTCATCAATGAAACAGGTTTTACATGTACCTTAATATAATGTATATATAAAATAACAGATGATGAACTGATCAAATGTAGATTTGACTTGACATTTTATTACTATTTAGTTTCGTACTACACAACTTGTGTGCAGTACTCATCAGATAAAATTGCCAAATGGGAATTTACATCATTACACTGATTTGAAATACACAAGCGACCATTGGAAATGTGATAGCTACAATAAGTGAATGCTTTTACAAAACAAAGGAAAGTTGGAAATTAGGAATAAACTCTGTTATTATTGAAATACAAGAGAAGATTTAAAATTTAAAATTTAACATTTAACATTTTTCAGGAGGAATTTGTTTGCATGTCTACATGAAGTTATCTAATCAGTTCATTCTGTTTGTTCAGAGAGGCTAACTCAGGTTTACAAATAATAAAGTACTTCTCCCAGAGGGGTAGGTTACATCGATTTGAAGCGGGGTTACATGGGCAGCCTCCAAGTGACTTTGACAATAAATCAAAGTTCAAAGTCACTTGAAAGATTTTAAAGCAAGCTGCCCCATATAACCCAATTCAAATCAATGTAACCTATGCCTCTGGGAGAAGTACCTTTGTAAACCTGAGTTAGCCTCTCTGAATAAATGGAATGAACTGATAACTTCATGTAGACATGCAAACAAATTCTTCCGGAAAAATGCTAAATTTTAACTTTTAAAGCTTCTTTTGTTACACAATAGTAACAGTGTTTATCTATAATTTCCAATTTTGCTTTTTTTTGCAAAAGTGTTCACTTATTGTAGCTATCATATTTCCAACGGTCGCATGTGTATTTCAAATCAGTGTAATGATGTAAATTCGCATTTGGCAATTTTATCTCATGAGTGCTGCACACAAGTTGTGTACTACGAAACTAAATAGTAATAAAATGTCAAGTCAGATCTACAGTTGCTCAGTTCGTCATCTGTTAGAATCACGCTCTAGTTTACTACTGAGCACTCTGAAAACGGATATGCAAATCACCTTGTTTATATATAAAATATACAGAGACTGACTAGTGAAATGCCAAAATTTACCTGCCAATATAATTTTTCAAAAGCTCTTACAAAAATAAATCTCAAAAAGTCTCCATGGCCCCCTAAATAGTCATTAATACATACATGTATCTTGTAAGCCAGGGTTCTTCCTCACAGGTTTTCCTTTTTTTCTTCAAATAAGGAGGCCAGGGATTATACATACATGTAAGGCATTACCAATTTTACTTCATCCAATGATTAAAATACAATACGCATAAAAGGTTAGTTAAGTTTATGTGTAAATCCACACTGGGAAACCTCAAATCAAGCTTGCAGTACTAAGGAAAATATCATAATAAATCAATCAGTAAATTTTACACAGTAGTTTGATTTAATGGTTTAATTCACCATCATTCCCATTGCTGTCCCTCTTGATATCAAGGTTACATTTACTTCCAATGTATAACTTCTGCTTGATAAAGAAACATTTACAACCAGAGGCAATTCCATACATCTTAAGCAAACATTACAACTGAACTTTACCCTGAAAACTTAAGCTTAACTTACTCGTACGTACAAGACAACCCGGGAAGACAACAATGGCTTACGTTTTACCTGTTGTTGTTGACTCGTACCTCCGTATGTATCGATGTTTTCATCAGCTGTATGCCACCAAAAACTGCTTGAAATCGTGCACAGAGAAGAAGTGAAGATAAACTGAATTTTGTCCGCCAAAGTAGAGTTTTTAAACAGTGAAAAAGGACCAAGAGAACGGTGCAAGCTTCAACATTTCACACCTTTCAAAAAGGACGCCAAAAAAATGGCGCGAGAACCGAGAGAACCTGGTATCTAATGTGGAAAACCGCTGATCCGTGCTTGTTGAAGGTCGGACACTCAGAATGCTGATGTAGGTCGTTTCTCTCATTTCGTTACAAGTCGTTTCGAAACACATTCAAGGTCAATTTCGTTTCAAAAGTAACCTCAAGGAAAAAATCTGATTAAAGTGTTTTCCGTAATACATTTTGTGATTTCTTGTTCAAGCGTAATGCAATGTTGATATGATGGCAGGGAGTCGACCGAGGAAGCTATTGGGCCGTTATTTAGGAGTTTCGTTGTCCTGCGGGCTCCGGAGTTAAACTCATCCCACAGAGAAAAGATATTTGTCTGAAGGTCTCGGGACTTTCTCCACTGAATACACCAAGACTTCTCCGAAACGAACTTGATTCCTCTTACTAACCAAACTTTGCGCAGCTTTACGTGTCTCTAGTCAGTTTAACTTTGCGGAACTTTACGTATCCCGTAGTGTCCAATTTGTGGTTTCGTGCTGTGTTAACCATTTCAGACGAGACGGGTCACACAAAGAGAAATCGCTTTGTAGTGATTATCCCGAAAGCGTCGGTCAAAACCGAATGAGTGGAATTCGAAGTTACAACAAAGCGTGTCAATTTCTTGACTCAAGCAAAACACATGCGCTGCGCCGACAACATGAACCAAAAAAGTACAATAGTTCTGGTCAACGAACGAATACACGGTCGTGCTCCTGCGTATGTCCATATTCAATAAGAATTTTCCAGGTCCACGTCACGGTTGTAAACGCCTTGAATACTCTAGAATTCTATAGCTTTGGCGTCAAGATCACGTATTCCAGGATAAACGTATACACGCGCAGATCGCATATACTTTGAATTCATAGTCTAAATTTTGCTTCCAGGAGAATGCTATGCACCCGAACTGTTACCTTCTTTTATAAAGTTCTTTTTACAGAGGATTCGCCATCATACGCTAGGATTACGACAGATGTGTGGTATACTTTAACGAAAATCCTCGAACGATTATGAACGGAGCGTATTCCACCATATTCGACACGAATATTTCAGGTGTACGTCACGTGTTGTGTGCGGCTTGAATACTCTAGGATTCTATTGCGTCACAATCACATATTCGAGTCTAGAATACTCTAGAATATTTTGGCTTTCACGCAGTGGTGATTCAAGATTGAGTTAATGTCTTGTGGAAAATTTAGTCAAGATTTCATAATGTTCGGACTGCAATACACGGGAATTTTAGGCAGGCTGAAAAATTCGGTTACGTACTAGTGTAGTTTTTCGTTTGATTCTGTTATCGCTACTGGCATGCAAGAATTGGCCTATCTGATCTACGCGTCGACCATCGACATCTGTTCCTAGCTTGTCAAAAGCCGCTGTCCACAAAACAACCCTACTCTATCGCGATGTTTTAATGAAAATGTCATTCTTTTTTTATGCATATATATATAATGCCCGTCACATTGTAAGTTGAACAAATACAGCGTATAGTAATTGTTCGCGTGAGCAAGACGATGATTTCAATAATTTACAGAAGTGAAAGCTAGTGCCAGGATTTCTTTAGAAATAAAAAAAGACTTGACGCTCTTTTCAAAGTCCTTCTCCAAACGGACTCGCAAATAGACACAATTTAATTAAAAAGATATTGACTTGCGTACAAAATCACGTTGGGTAGTCAATAGACAAATTTTGATATATTAAAATTCGCCCTAAAACAATGAACCTCACTACGAGGCTCTGGGGAATAACTACAGAGTTTGTGGGGTTTATTCCCCAGAGCCTCGTGCTGAGGTCTATTGTGTTAGGCTGAATTTTAATATATCGAAATTGGTCTATTGAAACTGCAAAGTTTGCTCAGTCAGAAGAGCACGAAAATTGCCAAACGCCGTGATCTAATTGCTGTACTTAAAAGTTAAGAAGTCTGGTGGCAAAATCCTCACTTGTGTACAAATGTAACGTTGACTGAAGTAAAACGCGCAAGTGATCAGTGTAAAGTTGACGAAAATGATAAACAACGGCTTAACGAAGTCGCAACGCGAACGGAGTTGGAAAATTGGGCCCATAGTCCCACTTGCCACTTCCTTGGCCGGGCTAATTGTGCACGGGCATTTCTCAAAGAATAAACAACTAAATGACAATTATTCGTTACCTGACTCACGAAGACGTGACACAAATGAATAGGGTTAAAGTAACTATTCTAAGTTTTAGAAAGCCTTGAAAAACTCAGCATTCATGTATAACTCAGACATGAGGAGCTTTACCCTCTAAAAAAATTCTGTCCAGGAGGTCTTTTAATCTTGTACACGACTTATCATCGCACGCCAGGAAATGTAACATGAAACAGGACCCGATACTTGCTTTTATTTGTCACGCAGTTTTGCCTTTGCGAACATGCTTGAAGTCAGTGATGCGTTTGTCGCATCTTTGTTACGGTACTTTCCTTGCTAAACCGCCAGAATAGCTCACTGTGGGGCTTAAAGGAGATGGTTATAATTTTATGACATTTTTCTGTGTGGAAACATTGCCAACACCGTCGCGTCAAGGGAAGCCGGTTTGTACCAAAATAATTATGAACAATTATGGCGAAAGCCGCCAGTAGAAATCTACTGTGGTAACATATGTATGAATGCCGAACAAGATTGAAATCAGTAATTACTATATCGTTAGTCTTAATTTTGGCATAGCGAAATAGGGATACATGGCGCACGGCACTTTCGATTGATGACTACGACTTCGAGTATATTCTATGTTTTGTTTGAGCCACATTCTTATGTTAGAATGATGTCAAGATATCGCAGTTTACCTTGCAATATTATTTTTTCTAGCTATATAGCTAGTATAGACGAGTGCGAATCCTTAAAGCCAGGTCTTGGAATAAATGACGTTTTCTTGGGTTAAGACAACGAGGCATGCATTTGGTGTTTTTGTGTCTCGATGATCATTGTTCATGTCGGACTAAATTATTTTTGGCGGGAAATTTCCGCACGGCATTGCCATCAATCCTCCGATCCACAATGCCATGGAACAAGGAAAAGACTGCAGTGGTAAGTTGCACTGAAATTATTAAATATGCTGATATCATATCAGAGAGCTCTCATATTTGCGTACGTATCTAGCCTAAACCAGAGAAAAGAGTTCTGTAGAGAACGGTTGTCATATGTCGCAATGAAGCGAATTATCTGATTCACTTTGCGCTAAATGCATGCTTAACTCGGCTTAACTTGTTCTGTCTTGTTTGGGTAGTCAGTTCTTTATTGAGCTGTTGTTATCTGTGGAGCAGAATATTAACCTGCCACACTAGCTCATTCTGTCTTGCTTGGGTAGTCAGTTCTTATTGAGCTGTTGTTATCTGTGGAGCAGAATATTAACCTCGCGCGCCAGCTTATTCTGTCTTACTTGGGTAGTCAGTTCTTACTGAGCTGTTGTTATCTGTCGAGCAGAATATTAACCTCGCACGCTAGCTTATTCTGTCTTACTTGGGTAGTCAGTTCTTATTGAGCTGTTGTTATCTGTCGGGCAGAATATTAACCTCGCGCTTTAGCTAATTCCGTCTTACTTGGGTAGTCAGTTCTTGATTGAACTGTTGTTATCTGTCGAGCAGAATAATAATGCTAACCTTTTCTGCTTTATTTATTTCACTTGCTTGCACCCCAGCATTTCTTGCCTTCTTTGAGAGGTCCGTATTTTGAGTTGTTTCAATATTTTGAGAAAGGAATCATCTTCGTGCTTAACATAATATCTGCCTCTTTTTTTCTTTCTCCATAGGGAGCTGGTCTGCTAGCGGTATTTGTTCCGCGAACACGAAAGTTTGGAAATATCTTACCTCAGTCTTATATGTTAACTTGAGATTTCAGGACATTTAATAGATATTATTACGGCCATTTCATGAAACGTGACAATATACAAAGCTGCGGACCGCATGAGAAAAATAATGCCGCTGGATGGGCTTTGTAACTAAATTAGTGTCATTATGTGTTACCGCAAATGTGACAAATAACACCTCGATCGTACAAAACTTGCGAACTTCGATCTTCAGTTACAGTTAATAATAAGCCATGGGTGGATTCAACACACCCATGGCTTATTATTAACCTAATTTGCATAGATTTTTTTCGTGGGCAAAGCTCGTCATGTTTGGCCATTTCGCTTTCTGGACTTATACACAGAAACAATTACGAGTTTAATCTTGCTACGTTATATGTTTTCTGCATGACGTTTGTAGGTTGGAGCAATAGTGTTTGAACTGCATATTAGCGCTACATTCATTTTCAATTTGTTTCAAGGGATCGAGATTGAAAGAATCCACAACTTTTCATCACCACAGATGCAAGATGGACCTGTCAAAATAGGGAAAGGTAGGCTACGAAATAGTGTGGCCTAGTACTTAGCACTATTACAGTCTTGTAAAATCCTTGTTAATTGAAAGAAATATTTCAAACTGCAGCCGTCGGTCACGGTTTTGGAGGTACTTTGCAAAGTTTGCTCAGTCGGTAGAACACTATCGTTGCCAAATGCCATCTAAATGCTGTCCTTAAAAAGAAGAAGTCTGGTGGCTGGTGCAAGGCAAAACCATGACGGTCCTTGAGTTTAAATTTTAAAATGACTGAAGTACAAGCATGTTATAAGCAATGGCCAAACGTAGTCAGTTGCGAGCAGAGTTGAAAAAATTACGCCCACTGTGGTACTTATGACTCCCTTGACTTGACTGAAATTGCTCACAAACATTTCTCAAAGAATAAACAAATAAATGACAATTATTTATTGCTTCGGACTCACAAAGACCTGAATCTAATATTAAGCGCTAAAGTAACCACTCAAAGTTTAAGAAAGAAGGCCTTAAAACACTGCATATAACGCAGAATTTTCTTATTTCGTATTCTGGGCTTAAAGAAAATATTACGAATTTAATTTTGCTAGGGTAAAATTTTACGGCATGACGTTTGCAGGTTGGAACAATGTGTTTGAGCTGCATATTAACGCTACATCCATTTCAATTTGTTTCAAGGGATTGCGCTTAAAAGGATCCGCAATTTTTCACCACCACAGATGCAAGAAGGACCTGTTAAAATGAGGAAAGGTAGGCTACGAATTAGTGTTGTATTTAACACCATTCTCTTGTAAAGACTTCGTTAGTTTAACGAAATATTTCAAACTGCAGCTGGTGGTTTTAGGGCTCATCTGCAAGGGTGGATAGTGATCGAGAGGGAACTGACTAATAGAGCTATGTAAACTCGTATGTTATAAGATCAAAGTTTAACATTTTCATCTTACAGGTATGCTCCAGCAACAGGGCTTACTTGGGAAAGCGAAAACAAAGGGCAGCTTGAGTATCAAGGCATCACCTAAACCGCCTCGATTATCAAAAACGTTCTCTGCTGCAAAAATCTCGAGGGCTCCGGTTGCCAAACCCGCTGCAAAAGTACCCCACCGGGATGCAGCTAATAATTCCCTTCTGCCCAAAGACGACGACTTGAGGAATCTTACATGTAAGTTAAAACCTCCCTCGGTAAATGCGCAGTAACCAAAAGAGATGGTAAAATTATTGCAGGGTCTTCTACAGTGCAAACACCAACAACTAATCTTATAATGGACCAAAAATTCTCGCCCTTGATTGGTCTAAGCGCATCAAGTGACGGAGTCACAGCTAGATATTGATATGATGATATCTCTAAGATTGTATCTGCCCGTTAAGTACGTTTTCATTTTAACCAATTGCAAATCATTAAATTGAATAGAACTGAATGTTTGGGACGCCGACAGAAGTACTTTGAAGTTTATGAATTGAAAAAGAGGTCTCCCCAAAATAACCGTGTTTTTATGGCACCCGGCTTTTACATATTTTCGCGTCAGATGGAGGCTATTGTTTCAATATACTAAACCATCTGTTAATTTCATAAATGGGTATTTCTTCACAGGTAAAAATTTCCTTGTTGAAATAAAGACAGGACTGCCTTGGGATAACGATTTTCTTTTTGTGTCAAATAAAAATTATCAATCCACCAGAAGAGATATAGAGCTTAAGGTGAGATCTGAATACGCCTGCAAATCATTATTATGAAGAGAGAATAAACAGTTAGAGTGTTAATCCCCCATATAGACCCTATCCTCAGGGTAATCCCTCTCAAGTTATTTTTAGACATGCTACCCAGTTATTCCGTGGATAACGTCACCATGCGCGTTTCGTGGATGTTTTTCGTGGAGGAAGAAGCTGCGCGTAAACCCACTTGGGCTGTCCACGTGAGCTGTTCACGTGAGCAAAATCTGCATTAAAGTATTAGAGTCTGGAATTTCAATGATCTGAAAATAATTTTAGAGGGATTCCCTTGGGAACACGGTCTATATAGGGGGATTAACTCTCCTACCCTCAGTCTTCTCTTCGTTAACTGCGGGGGGAGGAGGTGGGGGAGCGGGTTTGCGCAAATAACGGTTTAGTCGTTTGCAGCTGTTTGTTATTCGTCACTGTGCAACTGGATTATCTGTAAGTTTTTAATTTTAAGAATTGATTTTCGGTTTTTAGGAATCTAATGTGTAATTCCCCGATTATTTTTTTGCTAAGGTGCTTAATGTGTACGAAGACGATAAAGACTTTCGTGGAGCGTTCTTTAGTAAATTCAGGTACGTTCTATGTATGTATCTCAGAGAGATGACAAAAAATACATAACATATAACTCTTCATTTGTCGAAAGACGGCAATCCTTCAAAAAATAAATAGAAAGAAAACACAAGAAAATTACTTTACCGCGTGAATACATTCTGTAATTTGGATCGAGACGGAGATTATGCATGTAGGGCACAGGTCCTGCGGATTATCAGAGCTGTAGCCAGTATGAGATAAACCGAGGCACTTGTAAGCTATTAGTACATATTGAATATCTGTACCTCTGTATGTGACTAGTACATTGTATTATCCAACTATTTTGCACTAACTCTGTATGTATAATTATTGTTTTTGTGTGTGTGTGCTCTTGCATGTCTTTTTCTTATTTTCTCCTCTTATTTGACCCAAATAAATAATCACTTTAAATCACTAAAGATAGCTACCGGGTCTTATTAGCCCATTAAGGTTATAGCCGGGGGTTATTTCTGGCAGCCATGAACTCGTTTTATTTTAACTTATTTTTGTTCATTTAATTTCTAATTTCTAGCTGAGTACAAATGAAGTTGTTGTTGTCTCTTTTCGTTTTTGTTGGTTTTCTTTATGAAGAAGGAAAGTGAAACACTCCTAAATACCTACTAGGAAGAAAATTTAACAATGGGCATTGCCTTACTCATAACTTGTCTGTTACGGTCCTGGTTATTGTGACTGAATATATCTGAATCTAAGAACAATTTAAATTTTTATCTTACCGAGCATTCTGCACTTGTAATGACCGGTTATAATATACCTTTTTTCAGTTCTTCAAAGGAGCCTGAAGGAGTGAAAGCTTACTTTATCTTGCGATTCAGAGCTGCAGACACATTCCTCGGAAAATTGCTGGATAAACTTGGAGAGGGAAAGATTGCTGCGGCAGGTAATTAAAATAAATATTCAAGAAAACAATGCAACGTTCGCGCTAAGATACATGTTAGGTTCTTAAAAGCCTTATTCAATTTTCACTTGAACTTCAATTCGCAATGCAGGTTGCTACGAAGATGTCACTCAATGTCCCAGCAACTGTCCATCAACCTGTGTTCCCCTGTGTCTAGCTTCCTGTTGCCAGCCTTTTTATCAGCCTGTGCCGGCACCCATGCCTGCTACACCACCTCAACCGGTAACAGCAGTCGTTCCAAGCCCTCAGGTCTACCAACCACCAGCACAACAGTGGAATAATCAATTCCCCGTCCAAGCCACAAACCCCCCTGCACCAGCTGCCTCTTCTCAGTTTCCAATGTCTCAGCCCATGAGTTGGCCTGGTTCCCAGTGCGCCTCGGGTTGCTCTCCTAATTGTGAGCCAAGTTGCTCACCGACATGTTGCCGATTTTTCAACTCAAAGCGGACAAAAACAAATATTAAATCAATTCTGAAGAAAAAGCCTCTGGAAGAGGAAAAACATTAACTGGACAAGAAATCATAAGAAACTTGACTGAACACGTACCTTCCGGCGAAATGCAGGCCTCATAAAACGAAGCAAAGGAATAGTAGAAAGGGATTTCAAGTAGGATTTTAAACTATGTATTATTCCAAAGGTCAATGCATTCTTATCGGCTCAAGCTCGAGTTGACGCCGTCCGTCAAATCTCTTTTACCTAACTCGAGGCAAGTTTTTGTTCTTTCCGTTTATTATAACTTCGCAACCTGATGATTTCTTGAAAGATTGTTAAATACTTCTTAAGGATAATGTAGAAACTTTTAAGTGTAAAACCAGCCTTGGCAAGATAAATATAATGCTTATGTAATATTTCAAGGCATGGAACTCTAGGTAATGTCTATAATTGAAAGATTTGCCACTTCTGACCGTCTGAAGTTTTTGCCTGGTTTGTTACCGCCCAAACCATTTATCTTGGCACATGGCATTTCATTTCTATTTGTTTAGGTGAGCATGGCTTTAGCCTTTCGTCTTCAAAATGCAATAGTAAGCATTTTGAAAAAATGAAAACCTTGTCCCTCTTCCCGAAACGTGTCACATTGTAACTCACATAACTCGCTGTATATCCACTCTATCTTTACACAATGGCCACCTTGCCCCGTCACCAAGATGGCCATGATTATAGCTCGTTGGAGCCACTAGATTTTTCGCGACTTAAGTATTCTTGGTCAGCGACCTTATGGTAAAACAACAGCGAAAAGACCCCATGTTGTCACGGACTGTAAAATACACGTCACAACACTCAACCAATCAGGCATCTTTCCTGCTAGTAGCCTTTGTCTAAAAATAGATTTCAAAAAAATTTACCATTGGATTGGACCCACGCATGAGAGCCACGTATGAGAGAATCGTTCCCCCTTGCGACAATATTTTTCACCTGCTGTTGGATCAAAATGTTTAGACTGTTATTTGGTTCAGCCAATACAAAGAAGTTTATATCTGAAGAAGAAGTTTAAGTCTCAAGTTGTTTAAATCAAAACGAGGCAAATAATTTTTGCTCCAAATAGATGGCACTAATCCCAAACAGGAGCCCATCAAGTCCAAAGATTGAAAAATCAAATCCACCGGTCATGTTTCATTTTCTGAAAACAATAACAACTAATTGTGAACAATTAAACTGGTTTGTATTTATGTCGGTTGCAGGTACTCCTGCGGGACACATAATAAACAACAAGGCAAAATAAAATTATTCAGATTTGTATTCGTGTTCCCTTCACGAAACTCATCGAACAAAAAAAGCTTGCCGTGCAGCAAATCATAGGATCAAGATTCCTCAACCTCCTGAACTTTGTGGGGCTGAAAATGTTTTTGTATACTATTTCTCCTCCTTCCTGATGTATTATTAACGGTACTCATAACAAGCTTTTCTCTGTGATTAGCCTGGATGTCAAAACATAATGGTATGTCTATTGTGCATTTTGGAACGCTAGAATAGTTTGCCCTTAATGACCGAAAAAACGTCTGGCGACGATTGCTTTCTCTGTTCAATAGCACATCTCCCCTAAGAACACTTAAACAATAGTAAAAGATCACTAAACGAGGTACTTGGATCTTTAGAGCTGAAAGCAACTGTCAGTTCACTGTTGCGGTATTTTGATGGCTTACAAATAGCTTTTCGATCATTTACTGAGCTGGGACACGAAGAGATAAAATAAAAACTGCGAAAGCTGCTCTTTGTTCAACGTTACACGAGGATAAGGTAATACTCACTTCCTTGACTTGTCCTTATTAATCTTAACTCTTCAAGAAAGGTCTGCGCTTGAGCCGCGAGATTGTTAACTACGGAGGTTCTAAACCTATAGACTAGGCAACGAAATGTTAATCAGAAGTGATACGTTGTAACATGTTAGCTGCACAACAAACGTTATTGACAAAAGGAACTTCTGTTCAACCAAGATCTCGCAAAAATTTACAAACTGACCTTCTGCCAGCAGAGAGAAGTCCATTGAAAATATTTTGCTTTTTGCCAATCCTAAAGCCTTCTGCAGAGGATGTCTTAATTAGTAACAATATGATGTTAGAAAGGTTGCTTTATTCCAGGGTTCACTTTTACCTTAAGTTGTTGTTCATAAAATTTTAATTGTCAGAACTGCTGAGCATAGACCGACAAGACAAACCACTGAATCCAGGTGTTTCGAAATTTCTCTCATATATAGTTACCCAGTTACATGTTCCTGTATTTTTGGCAGCATAGATATAATTCGAAGAGTACTGTTCTTAAGATTTGTCCCGCTCCAAACATCGAGCGAGTTCCGAAATTGCAAGAAAAGCTGTAAGAAAAATAAAAGTAAAGGTAAATCTGACATCGCAAAGAAACTCAAAGGCATTGTCTTTGGTCGGTCAAATCAGTGTGAGCGTAGCATGCAGTTAAGCTCACATATTAATATCTATTTTATATCAAATTGAATCTTATGTTTTACAGTTTTATTGTCATGACGAGCAAGAAGACATCTATGGTAGTGAACTATCTTATAGTGTTCTTTTCACTATTCTTGTTCACATCACCGACACAAGGTAAGCGTATTTCTAGGGACATTTTTAATCATAGACAAAACAGTGCGCCAAGATTCAAAGTCTAGTACTGGGAGGCATAGCTCAAATTCAAAAAAGCAATGCTTGGACTCCCGAAGGGAAGTTAAATCCTCCGGAAAAATATACACATCAGCCCTCTAAGCTGATACCAAAAGTAATTACTTGTTTGATCAAAAAATACTTGCTATTCGTTTTTCACGCTTACCTCACCCCAAATCAGTTTTATTAGCTCAAATCTATTATCTTACAAAATAAATAAAAACTGGAGGATCGAAAAAGACTGAACTTATGGAAACTATAAAGGATTTATGTATTGCATTAAGAATTTGTTTTTTTTTCAAGGCCAAAGATGTCCTGGCGTAAGTTTCCAGAGGATAGGGTGCTACAAGGAAAAAACTCAAAAAGGCCGCCCTCTATCCGATCTTTTATTCACAGACCGTAAATCGTCCAGTTCCAAATGGAGTGGGTTAAAATACGCTTACCAAGAATTTAACGCTTATCTGCCTGACTTGGCTTGTAGATGCGCAAAGGCCACGAAAGTTAAGGGATATGCAGTGTTTGGACTGACAAACTATGGTAATAACGATTCACTGAGCCTTGTCCTTGCATTCAATACACGACTACTGTACACTAATACCTGCACGTGACTGGTTCACGAGGGGAGGTGGGGAGGGGGTATTTCTTACATTACCTTCATCCATGGAGCTGAAGGTTACTGCTTTTTGAGCCATAACGGTCTGAAGTAGGGTGTGGACTGATGCTATTTGATATTCAATTTTTAGCAGAAACTATAAAAATCAATTACCTTTACAATAAAAAATGGACGGGGTTTAAAACGGAATTGAAATCTTTCATCTCAAGCCGGAAGTCATCATCACCATTCTTCCTGTCATACCTGCTCCTCTGGTGGAGCAGAGGTTGGCTCTAAATACACGGTACATAAACAAATCTATCCTGCTTCTTTTCTGCCAATCTGCACATGGATGTGTTTCTTTGAGTACCCCCCCCCCCTTCCGGTTTCCTCTGCTTAACGGCGCCCACGTTAGCGCTACTATAGCCAATGGCCTGAAGTATGGTGTTGATTTTAGGCCTGGTCTGCCGGCTTTGTATGCTCTCTCTTCCACTATGGTAACGTTACAGCTTAATAGTAAACAATGTTTATTTTTTTTTATCTGAGGGGAATGTCATTCAAGTGACGATCATTCACCCACCTTCTCCCAGTCAGACTTGAGTCCACACTGTGTTACGATGAACTTTGACCTTTGTCAAGACACTTCAGCACTGTGTGTCGGAGAAAAGCATAGCGTTTTTGTTTTTAAACTAACAGGTTTGTTGTACTTGCTATTAGATATACAAAATTAGTTTTAGCATTGCCTGATTCAGCTTGACGAAAGAACAGTGGATGATTTAGATTATAGGAAAAAATCTATTGAAGACACAATAGAGAATATAAAGTACTTACATTGTATTTCATTAAGAAAACGGTTTCCTTAGCTGTGGTTACTCCCTTTTTACATCCTCATGGATGTTTTTTTTACATTGGTTTTGACACCATTTATATATCACAGACCTTTGCCGAGGCTTCTAGTTTTGAACACAGCCATGAAGTTGCTTTTTCTTTTTCTTGACGAGATTTTAGTTTACTCAGGGATAAAGAAGTCTTATTCTTTTCTTTTCACATCTAAGTGACAATCATCTCCGCCAACGTAAAGGCTTCATTAGTGTTCATTGACCAACTGCTGCGTTTTTAATTCCATCCTATTTTCAGAAAGGTTTTCCCCCCCATACGTGTGCATTAAAATATTTTAGAATAGTTTTCATTGCCTGATGCTCTTTTACTGCCTTTCGAAATAGATTTTATTTCCAGGGTATCTATGGACTTCATAACACTTCAGCATTGCCACAGTTGCTTTGATTAGATGCTAATTGTTTTTTTTTTTCTTTTTTGAAACATTGCCAAAGTCACAGCGCCAAAAGAGAAAACTCAAAAAGCTGTGAGTCATTCATTAATCCAGAAGAAGCTTCTAAAGATCGCCAAATCTTCCAGGTCCAGTATATCGGAACTTGAATGTAAGTATCTTAAGAAGGAGAGAGAAATTGATTTTTTTGGAGACTAGAGGTGATAAGTGCTATGCGATTTGATGTAAGGTGATGTGCTCTTTACGTTTACCACAGGGTTCTTGTACGCTCCTGGATAAAAACCGTACGTGCTATTTTTCAGTGGTAACCTTTTGAATTTGTATCCATTTCATATCTAAATCGGGTTTGGGCCTCGCTTTGTAAAAACGTTTCTATTTACTTTTTTCTTTATTGTATATCCACTCTTTTTCGTTTGAAAACATGAGGTAAGTGTACATGGTCTTGTACTTGTTTAACAAGTTTAGAGGTAAAGAGGCACTCAGCGAGCTTCGTTTTATCCCTGCATTGGGCTCATCACCGTGTCTTTTATTTACGTTGTTAGGTTCTTCTTACAGGACCACGATCCTCTTGGACGAATTTACCTACACTGATGATTTGGAAAGTTATCAATCTTCCAAGTTCATGGACTACCGCCGGGAAATTGAATTAGGAGTTAGTAATGATTATAAACAGCCTCTAGGATAGAGTGAGTCAGTCAGTGAGTCAGTGAGTCAGTGAGTCTGTCAGTCTGTTAGTCAGTCAGTCTGTCTGTCAGTCAGTCTGTCAGTCTGTTAGTCTGCCTGTCAGTCAGTCAGTCAGTTAGTCAGTCAGTCAGTCAGTCAGTCAGTCAGTGAGTTAGTCAGTCTACCAGTCAGTCAGTTAGTCCGTCAGCCAGTCGAACAGTTAGTCCGCCAGTCAGTTTTATTCACGGATTCAAGATACAATGAACAACTTCAGCGAAGAAACAAACAAACAAACAAACAATACAAGCAGCTGTATTACCAACTTAGGTACATCAACACTAACATTACTGCTTACATTCAATACCGTTCTAGATCTCAACTCATCGTCTCAAATTGGAACTTTAAATTTCAGATTTTGCAAGCATATGATGATGATGAACAGTTTGAAGAAGTTCAAGTTCTCAGATTTAGGTAATTATCATACCGTATTCTCACTGGCTAACACCAACTGTGTCACTTAGCACGGCTCGGGATAACTCCTTTAAAATTTTCGAGGGTTCTTTAATGATGCTTCAGCATTGGGATTTTTTGCTTTTTGTTCACTCGCACAGATAAAATATGTGTCATGTACATATCACATGTACGAGAGATACAGTGTAGCCAAAGCAGTTAGCAAAACGCTTTTAATAATTGTCAGAAAATTAACATCCTCAAGCAGCCAACAGCTCAACTGTGTTTCCTTGGGAGAGCCTAATCAAGATCATGTTTTGAGGCACCATGACCGATAAGTGTCATGGCTAAAGTATTTGTAATGCTAGCCAAATGTTAATGTTGTTTTGTTTACTCATTTTTGTTTTGGATTAATCATTTAGTTCTGGCTTTGAAATGAAGATTGTTTCCACAGTACTTATCAAGTTCAGAGAGAAAGGCAAACATTTGGGAGCACTGTTTAACAAAATTGAGTCACGGAAGCTTGGCAATATGAGGGTTTTTCCAGCTGTAGGAGATTGTGGTAATTGTGATGTTGTTAAGACTTAATTGTCGAAAAATTGGTTTTAAACTGCCTACATGTATTATGAACTCTGCCTTTCCGTTTTCCACAGCTATCGAGCATAGATAGGAATACCTGCATTTATTGCCATAGATATCGACTATATTGCTATGGTGTGAATGCCGTTCTTTCATGTTTTTGTACTTCTAGTCAGAGTTACTGATTGCTTTCTAAATTGTAGTTTACGCTACAAAGTAACTAAACTTAACCGTGTTCAGTGTCATAAGACCGATACAGCGTCGCACGTTTAACTGATATTGGATGCCTGTACAACTGACATTTTAGAGATAAAATATTTTCTTGGTTCGTAGTAAAGCGTAGGCAAAATTATCAGTTGAGCTGTTATATTAAGGACATTCAGCAATATGGATCACTTCTTTTCACCTTGTACGCAGTTTTGAAGCGAGACTACTGAAGGTTGTAGCTCTGGTCTTACTTTGAAGAACAGTCTTAAGTAAGGAGCGTTGATGGGAAAGGAATTCCATCCGTTAACCACATCTTCTAAAAAAGTCTTTCAGCTCGACTTTGCTGTAACCGTTCTTCAATGCAAAACCTCTCGCATATCCCATAGTTAGAACAACTGGAACGAAGACCAATAAAAGAGTGGCAATCCAGAGATTTCGCTTTCTAACAATTCAAAGAAATAAACACGTCGACTTATTCATACGGGTTTTTGTTGCAGGTTGTTATGACAAGATGTCTACATCAACCCCGTTATATCCCGTTGCAGCCTACCATCCTCAGCCTGTAATTTATCATAGGCTGGTACCACCCTCGTTTTGTCCGTCCGAGTGTAATTTGACGTGCAGCTCTGCGTGTACACCAAGCTGCTGTACAACTGCAGTCCCACTGCCAACTGTCAGTTATTCTTTCCAATCACCTACAGTATCCTCATCCCAACCTGCTCAATGCGCTGTCCCATGTGGAGAGATCTGTGCACCAAGTTGTACACCTGCTTGTTGCTATACTATCTACCGCCCACAGATGGTAAACTACTGGAAGCGACATCACTTACATACTTGGAAGGTCGAGGTTACTCACAAAAATATGACTAGAACGTAGAACCAAAATGCATGAAGTTTTGTATTAAAGAGTTTACTATCTAAAAAACACGTGGAGATTTAATTTTGTTGACAGTACTCTTTGTCCGTCAACACCATTCACCTACTGAGCTTAGGCTACGCTTTCTTTATAAGGCCCTTATTGTCTTTGTTATTGACATATGTGTTTTGGGTCCAAAAATACAAACCAAACTTATAGTTATTAGTGCAACTTGTATTCATTTTTAAAGGCTTGATATTTAGTTAAACTTAAATAGTTGAAGTTGGGGACAAATAAAGTTGTTGTTGTTGTTGTTGTTGTTGTTGATGTTGTGGTTCAATTCTACCCTTGCCACAATTTGGCATTCTCCTTTGTTCAGGTGTGTGGTAATATATCCTTATACGATTCCATAGAAAGTACAGCAATCAGAATACAGGAAAGCCGTTGTATACGCGACGCTATCACAACCAACCTTTATACCGTGGGCTGCATTGATTATGTTTGCCACTGTTTTTTTTTTTCTATGGCATGGTATAAAATAGTCTGTAACACTTTCTGGTGGTACACCATGGGATATCCCAGTTGCCACTTGTATTTTCTCGTCATACACACTCGTCTAAAGGTTCTTGTGCATAGCGAGACAATACGCTAAGTGACTCGTGGGATATTCCTAGGTATACCACTCGAAAGGGTCGCATAGCTAGTGTATATGCGAAACAAAGGGAAATACCAAATGGTACCAAGGGTAAACACTAAGAATAGTTTCCCACACTTATCAAGCCTAGACAAACCGACGAGAACTGCAAATGTACTTCATTTATGGATGGGTCTGCATGTGTTAGTGACTACGAAGTCCCATTTTTGTTTCTACTACCCAAAACAAAACATCTTCTTCCTATAGACTATTTTCGGAGAAAAAACTTATGGAGAGAGACTTCACAAATATCGTGGCTCTGCATTAGGGCCTCAAAAAGCTCCATCTTTCGCAGCATGGAGAAACAAACGTGTTGATCTATTCATCGTATTGTTATTTGTTACTGTGCCATCAACTTGGGTCTATCGCACTAGAAAACTTAACAATCACCAATAGACCTTTCCCGCATTCCAACAAACAATAGCGCCAAGTCGAGGTCAGGTGGACAGAAATATAGCTAATGTATAAAAATGTCCACCCCAACCTCGCTCTGGTGCTATTTTTCATACGCACTGAGGTGGAATGTGGGAAAGGTCTATTATTGAAGGAGTTTGAACAAAATATCGTGATTTGTCAGTGGGAGCAGATCAATTATCTCCCGAAGCACATAAGAGCGTGCTTGCAATTACGCACGAGCAGAATATTATTTGCAGCAAAACACATTTAGACAGTATTACTCATGAGCAGACCATTATTTGTAGGAAGTTATTTGCAGGTCTCGTGGTAGGCACTAGGCCAATGAAAGGGAAGAAAAAAAATGCATGGAATGATAAAGTTAGTTACTTGCTGCTGCCATCCCTGGATATGATTCTTGCCTACCCCGGTGACCACCGCCAGGCATCAGTTTCAAGTGGCCCCAGCAATTTGACGCTTCGCTGACAGTGTTTACACTCAAAATCCTACCGATATATTTTGACGTCAAACATGATTGTGTAGAACACTATATTTCATGGCGAGAACAATTATAATACCTTTAAGTATCACGCCCCATAAAACCATCGTGTTCCTGATCAAGATGAACATCAGGAAGGTGGTCCTCGTCTGGAAGCGAGCTTGGCAAGACACAGAAATTGTGTATTATCATTTCACACACGTACCAGTCTATATCAAAAGGCATACAAAGAAACCAAAGACAAAACTGGCGTCATAAACTCCATGACTATGAGAGATGAGCTTGATACTCGTCTTTTCATGCTGATCGTGTTTTATAACATATCATTATCGGCTTTGGCTTTTTTTTTTTTTTTCATCAGTTCCAAAATCTAACTCTGTTATGTTTGCTACACCATCTTAAAACGAATGCCCCTTAACCTATGTTAACAACTACCAGCACCTTACAAACGACTTATATTATTCGCAACAAACCGAGCGACTAAATTGGACTAGCAATAGATAAGCTGAGACTTACTAGAACCGACGAATGACTGTAGACAAACTTTAAACGAGTACTTCAACCAATACCGTCACGGGTAAACTGACCAATCAATTTCAATGGACCAGACATCATCATAACACCAGCGACTGATAACCAATTTCACTTGACTCTGAAGATGAGTTTCGAAACGTGAATCACCAACAACAGTTCTTTTCAGAACTACCTTAGCCAGGACGATCACACTATACGAACAACTGGTATAATAATATCTGGGCTCAAACCAACTACTACATTTATGTATTTCGCCTACCGCTTGGTCCAAAAACTTGCAAAAAAGAACTCAAACAATATTTCTTCAATATTTTTTCACGCCATTTCAATAAAGCATATGTTTATAATAGCATCACATCAAGGATTATTGCATGAAAAGAAAAAAGAAAAAAAGGTTACAGTCTCATATTTCGCACATGGCACGGTTAATTTCATCTTTTGACGAGCTGTAATTTGCATGAGTGACGACCACATGTCAAATCCTAAAGAAAACAACCAGGTGAATCAGAAGCAATTAGTTAATTACTAGTTTTACAAAATAAACTGTTAAAACATCAATTTTGCTGTTTGTTTTGTAAATGAATTCTGATTAGGCTTATTCAGAATCGTGATGCGAGGAAGTACATTGAAGGAAGAAACAAATTAACTTTAAATTAGAGAAGCCTCCCCCATGCCCTCCTCTTTTCATTTTGAATCAAGGATAATGGACATCTATTTTATTTAGCAAGTAGATAGTATTACATAGAGGCGACAGTTTAATTATAAAGTGGCACAAATAATAGTACTGGACACTGTATCAAGTGTGGCATGAAGGAAAATCTTGTATAGAGCATTAAGAAACCACGAAAAGATTGACTGTTCAATAACGTGTGCTTTTCCTGAACCTAAATGCTAACAAATTCCAGAAATTCCGGTACCTGCTTGATTTACTTCTAGGTTGGTTGGCATGTGAAAACATGTTTGGTGTGTGTTGTGTAAGTCTACAGTATCAAGCAGAGCTCTCGGCTAGCCATTTACCAACCAAGCAACAAAACAACAGACTTTTTTCATGTCTGTCACAGCAGAAGCGAAGGTTAAACCATTATCCTTAAAGTACGAGCTTCTTCTAAGGTTAATTGGTAACTACTTGCGCTAGATGGCCCTTTAACAATGTAAGTGGTGGACCATTCATGCCGGCAGCCTCTAGGGTTCCTGTCTAAAGTCATTCGTGACTTGGTATTGAAGGGAGATGATGTTGTGAGGTAAAAGACGAATTCCAGCTGTTACGAAGTAGAATATATTTTCTAAGGACATATATCTGGGAGGCAGTCCCTTGGTTTGAGTTATCTATTAAATAATTTGTATTTTATGTAATGTAATAGTTCAGGACATATAAATGTGGCCAAGGGCACATTTGCACGTGCCAAATTCACTGTGAATAACTCCAGAACGCGCGGAGATGGAACTTTGATCGCACAAAGGAAATCCTCATGTCAAACGTACGTTGTCTTTTCTGAAAGTCCTTGCACTTTGGTAAGCTGATTTTCCAATTTTCGCTGTTCAAGGCAGGAAGAAATTCCTAACAGGGAATGATCCAAGAAAAGTTTTACGGGAGAGTAAGGACTATAGAGAGAATACAAAAGAGCCGAAAAGAGCCGCAAAGAGCCACTTAAGTTGTTTCTCTACTGATTGCAAGATTTAGTATCGCCTCTGACCTCTGGCGTATAAATTGTTTTGGCTGAAGCGCACGAGTCGGCGACTATTTTCATCACATCAAAAGAGAGTGATAAGACATTTAATCCCCTGTATAGGCCTTATTCCTAAGGTAGTCCCTCTTAAGTTATGTTTAGACGGGGTACCCAATCCTCCCGGGGGTAATTTAACATGTTACCACGCGCCTTGCGTGGATGTTTTGATGGAAGATGTCGCTTAGGCGGTTCACGTGGGCAAAATCCGCGTCACAAAATTAGCCATATCTAGATCCCCTGGGATTTCTGACCCCGGTTGTGATCTACAAATAACTTGAGAGGGATTACTTTGGGAATAAGTCCTGTACGGGGGGATTGACTCACTTTCCCTTCATCGTCTCTTGCATGAACCCAACTAACAAACAAAATTAAATAAAATGATGCAGGAGACCACAAACGAAAATGCTGCCGGTGTACGTGGGATCTGTAAAAGATCGATCAGCCAAAAATAGAAACATAATAATGAAGCAAGGCTGATTAGTACGCGGGACAACGACATCTTGGAGTCCAAACTGAAAGCCAAGAATGGCAACCGCTGACAGCTGTTTCGAACTGGTTGCTTCTCGTCAGCACGATGTAGCTGCAGCATGAAGTAAAGCAACCGGCCGGCTGACCGATCTTCTACTAAACGTACATGGTAATGAAGTGATCGCATTTCATTCCTATCCCTAGAGTGCCCTTCAATCAACAACTGCTATATATGAGTCTGCCACAAAACTTTAGTTAAAGGTATACTTTACTATTTTTTTTCTTGATAGGAGTCACGTTCAAGACTATAGCGTAGAATGTGCAGCCTTTCAAGGATTCTTTGTGTCATTTTTTGGATTTACGTAGACGGTAATTACCTTCAACCATTTTAAGTTTCAGTAGTTGCTATTTATTTATGTGTGGTTATAGTTTTGAGACGTATTTTTCAGAAAAATAAAAAGACAAATGGAAATGTGGTGATGGCAGCTGCTTGCTAGTTTACTGTGACAGATTATGTAATGCGCGTAACCGTCTTTAAACAGAGGCGTACGTCAATAGAGGAAGTCCCTTTTGTTTAAAACTGTTATCTTTTAATAGGGTTTGAGCAGAAAAAAAAGAACTACAAAAATATGAGATGAGATAAACACAAACAACTTTCAACAAGTTTTAAGGTGTAAAATAACGTGTATTACCTTTGTTTTAAAACAAATAAATGTAAACAAATAACGTTTCTATCTACTGAAAAAAGAAGGTACTGGTCTAGTCTCCAGGCATGATAAAACAACTAGGACTCATTAAGTTAGAAATAAAGACAACATTTGGTCTCACAAGTGTTTTATTTTATTTTCAGCATCAGCCTACAGGAGGCTAGGATGCTATAAAGACAACTGGCAGGAGCAACGCCCTCTTCATCATCTGTTGTTCACAGACCGTGATGAATCCTCACCGAAATATAGTGGCATAAAATACGCCAAGGAGATTTACGATCGACGTTATCTTGACTACTTAATCAAAAGATGTGCATTAGAGTGCAAGAAATTTGGTTATGAAGTTTTTGGTATAGAGAAATTTGGTATGAACAATTATGAACAGTTATGATTTCATGTGCTTATCAAAATGTTCAAGTCCATACATATATCTTATTAACCAAGCGCGAGGGCCGTAGTGGGAGAATATCGGTCCGAGGTGTTGACAGCATGGACCGATGCAGGGAAATCCGTAAAAAACAAAAAACAAAAACAAAAACAACAGACCGAAGACCGATATTCTTCTGGTACGGTCTCGAGCAAACTTGGTTAATAAGAAATTTATTACACGACCTTTGCTACCCGAAAATCTTCAAGAGTGATCTTGCGTGATCATTCGAGGCAGTGTCCGGTCCGATACTTAGGGAATATTGGACCGACAATGGAGCAATCTGATTGTTTTATTTAAGTTATTGGCCCTCTGAACTAACATAATCGCATAATAAGTGTGCATAATGGATTTGAAGAATGATTCCTACTATTCATCCCAAAACGCATGATTTACGATTAAAAAAAGTCGGTCAATAATGTTGCGTAAAAGTCTTTCCCCAACATGTGAAACTATTCTGTCACAAATCATCTAGCCGATCTGTCTCTCCATAAAAAAACAAATTTATTTGGCGCTATATGTCGATATGCAAGGTAAGAATTCAGTGTTAAATGATATAACAAGTACCTTGGTTGATTTTTTTTTACTTATAAACGCCAACTCAGTGTGCAAAAAAACGGTGGAAAAGACCCCATCTTTACTACTATTTCGCGTTCATTAAGTTTTGTACATGGAATTATTTTATACTACATATTTATTCCTTTTGTAAAACAGGCCCAAAAGTATCTCAGACATCTATGATTTGTTTTTTGTTCTTGACCAGCCGATTGTTACTCTGGAGATGGCGGACTGAGCACATACAAAAGAGACGGGCCAACAAGACAGTGTTTCACCTCCGACTACAAACCATGTGACCTGACATGTGAAAGCCAACCCTGCGCTGGAGCTGAAAATTCCATCTTTGTTTACAAGTTAGGAGAACGTGAGTGTATACTGCTAACGATGTTGGTAATCAGTGCCTCAAGGGAGAAGAACTAATATTGGAAAGTCACCGTAGACTAAAACCAAAGAATCATGATTAATAATGATAAAGTGATGATTATTCTGGGTGAATATACCTAATTTTCTGTCTCAATTACATTTTTTTGTAACTAAGAGTTTTTCTACTTTGGTGATAAAGTGTGTGTTGTTGTTGATCGGAGGAAAAAAGATGGCGGCTGAACATTTTACCACAATACCTCGCAAACCTAACACACCCCATTAGGCACAATATTGTTTTGCACTGTTTTGTGATGTTTGCACATATTTTTCCCTGTACTAACAAAACTGTGCTTGCTGGGTTTGAAGGTTTTAGAACTTTCCTGTTCGTACTAATGGGCATTGTCGGTGTTTTCTTGCACTATGAACTATGGGTAAATGTATACCAGTCGCCAAGTTTTTTTTCCTACGGAGGATTCTGATGTTAGTTTTTTCTTGGCTGCAGATGTGTATTATATCGTTCAAGATTTATTTGTTTATTTAGTGTCTATCAGCACTGTGGGAACATTTTCATTGGGAGTAACGGACTATTTTTTTCTTGTTCTTATAGCAAGTGATACATCAAGTAAACCATGTTTCCTTCCGATTAAAACGACCCCTCTGACGACGAAAGCAACGACTCCAAAAACGAAAACCACACAGATCAAGCATCCGACCAAAACAGCAACACCAACAAGTAAAGGGACAAGTAAAGCTACCAGGCGTAAGTGTCGTTGAATGTAGCCGCGCTTGCCCATCTGGCAAACATTTCTTTGTAAAAATTGGCAAGCTTGTTCCCATGTTTTCATGAGCCTACAATGGATTCTCAGGGCCGTACCCAGAACAAACTATGACTGAGGCAATGTCCATGAAGAAATTATGACTGAGGCAATTTGCATGCGTAAATTCTCTTCCGCGGTATTTAGTGTGACTATGATGATTTAGTGTGTTTGCCTGTTACCAGGTACGGGCCTGACTCTTATGAAACTTAGCATATGTATGTAATTAAATTGATCTACATGTATAGAGGAAAGAAGTGGCTGTTTTGCTAATATATGACAAAAAAAAAATGAAAAATTGTTTATGTAGCTTGACATCGTCAAAAAGGTCCATTGATACCCCCACTGTTGTTCGTGGAAAATACATGTAGTGAGAATACAATGTGAAAACGGGGACACGAATACTTCAGGTATGGGTTCTAATTCTTTGTCCCGTATCTTACAAGTCAATCGCAGGCAAAGTTGCGATCTTGAACTTAAAATATACAATTGCTAGCCATGTAAACGATTAATCTTTTTGTTTTATCGTGGCATTAAAATCCTATATTCGCATCTAAACGTTGGTTGCATAATTATATGGAATGAATAGCAAAATTTAGGTTCTCTTTTTCCCATACAGCATCTCGCAGTGCTTCTACAAAAAGTGTTTTACCAAGTCCAGTTGTTACAAAGCCAACAAAACTAACAAATCCTACAACCAGTTCGTCACCTAGCAGCAAGGGCACGAATCCAGCAACAAAACGTAAGTGAAATTCTAACATTAACAAACGTCGTTTCCATATTACCTAGAATAATATGTTTAAAACCTTTCTTAGTTAACTATTAGAAAGTGGTCCAGAACTCCAATAGTGAAAGTTTGAATGTTCTTTGGTATTACATACTTTGCTTCAAAAGTAAAACCTGCATCTTTAGGGACAAAACGACCAGCAAGGCCGACCAGGTTACCATCCACAAGAAGGACTTTGAACCCTGGGAAGGGTCTGCCCAGTACAAAGAAACCAGCTACTAAGCCGACCCAAAGACCAACGGGTAAGTATAAAATATAGAACTATGAGCCAGCCATGAACAAGAGAAAATCATCCTCTTATGCTGCAAACAAAATAGGTTGATCCTATAAAACGACCGACACCGATCAGTGATCCAAATGGCTTCTCCAATCTATTGGATTGGAAGATACTTAACTTACAATAGTTCCGAACTACGGCATTGTTTTATAACCCATAGATATGAAATACCATAAAATTGATCTATAAATTATTATTGTATTCAAACAGATATTAGAAAGATGAATACGTATTGCTTTATAATTGCGTCACTGTCGTGTGACGTATTTGGGTTTTCTTTGTCGTTTTATTATCAATCACAAAAACCACACGCCACACGGCTGGGACGAACCCCTCTTAACCGCGGTCTGTTGCAACAAAACCAAAGACGAAACGGACATCAAGCCGGCTGCCTTGCAGTAAAGCTACGATTCCATTAACAAAGCGTAAAGAGAAACTGAAATACCTCATTTAATTTTTAATTAACACCAAATGATAATGATAAATTGTTACTTTACTATATAGCAACCAAAACGACGCCCAAGACTAAGACAAAAATCACTTCTCCAAATTCTGTGGCTACGAGACCAACAAATCCTGTAGAAACTAAGAAGACTACGGGTTGGTTACCTAGCAGCAAGGCTACAATTCCAGTAACAAAAGGCAAGTGAGGAAATAATTAATGGACGCTTAATTCATTTATAACCCTACTTAAGGATGCTATTTATAATAAAGCTCTTGTTTCTAAATAAGTCACGAGAGCTTCTCTCAGTACCACTGCAATAATGGTTTCTGCAAGTTCTGTTGCTGCAAAAGCAACGCTTTTCGCATGAACTATACAGATCACAAACTCGTCGCTTAGCAGCAAGGGGTCCAGCCGAAAGGTAATCAAACAAGATCGAGACGTGGACAAAATACTGCTTAGGTTGACGCTAAGCCAATTAAAGTCTTCAGAACTAAGCTGTAGATATGTGCGTCATTTTTTTTAGCTACTAAGGGGACCCCCGGTACCACTTCAAAGAGCGCCTCTCCCAGTTCTGTCGCCACGAAACCAACGCGCCCTGCAGTGACCATACGGACCAAAAAACCGTTGCCTAGTAGCAAAGCTACTGTCCCCAAAACGGTAAAAGGTAAGCAAGAATATAATTAGGTCGACGCTTATTTTTTTCAATAAAACGTGCCTGGCTGTTTATCATTGGAACTTCGTTGTACATCTTACTAGTTACTAAAGCGGCTTCAAGATCCACTGCAAAAAGCACATCTCGAAGCTCTGTTGCTACTAGGCCAATGCGCCCTGCAGTAACTACAAGGACTTCAAACTCGCTGCCTAGCAACAAAGCGACTGGCCCAGTAACAAAACGTAAAAATAAGATAAAATAATTGTAAATATGTAATTTGTTTACCCATGGAGCACCAACTAGTTCACAAGAACTCGTTCAGAAATGCCCGAGCATTCCAGGATCGAATTGGAATTTGAAAATGTTGGTTTTTGTGGAGAGGGGAAAACCGGAGTACCCCGAGAAAAACCTCTCGGAGCACAGTAGAATACCAACAACAAACTCAACCCACAAATGACGCCGGGTCCGGGAATCTCATCCGGGACACACTGATGGGAGGCGAGCGCTCTCACCACTGCTCCATCCCTGCTCCCCTAAGTAAGTAAATAAGTAATTCAGCATTAATCGTCACAATGATTTTTTTATTATGCCTTTACAACTTTGCCAAACGTTATTTTCTGTCAGTTACCAAAGCTACTCCCGGAACCACAATAAGGAACGCTTCTCCAAGTTCTGTTTCCACGAGACCAACGCAGCCAACGATATCTACGCAAACCACAAACACGTCTCCTACCAGCAAGGGTACAATTCCCGTAACGAAACGTAAGTGAGCAAAAAGGTTCGTTAAACTTTAATCAAAGCTACGGTCTCATCGAAGTTAATAATACTTTGTCAGCACAATGATGTGGGAGGCGCGGTGGCCTCATGGTTAGTGCGCCCGTCTCCGGATCGAGCGGTCCGGGTTCGAGCCCTGGCCGGGGACATTGTGTTGTGTTCTTGGGCAAGACACTTTACTCTCACGGTGCCTCTCTCCACCCAGGTGTATAAACGGGTACCGGCGAACTTAATGCTGAGGGTAACCCTGCGATGGACTAGCATCCCATCCAGGGGGGAGTAGAAATACTCCTAGTCGCTTCATGCTACAGAAACCGGGATAAGCTCCGGCCTGATGGGCCACTTGGCTCGCATGCAGACTTTACCTACCAGCACAATGATGGGGTCATTAGTGACGTCTGATTTGATTGGCCTGCTTCCAACAATATGAATGTTCAAAAACTAGAATGACCTTTGTTTTGTCCTTGGCTGCCTCGTGCTACTCAACACATATTTTTGAAACACTCATCGATTGGCATTTTAACGTAGGTACGTACGTAACGATTTTTGATTTGTAACTTAATAATTGATTGAACAGGTTGTGATTTTTCATTTTATGTTTTTTTCTTTCGTCCGATCATCACCTCTTCCAATCCAGGGAAGACACCTGGTGCAACAACTATCGAGATTTCAAGAACATACCCAACAAAGTCGCCTGGTATACCATGTAAGTTGCTTGAAGTTGTCTAATTTCGCGCCGAATAAGAATAAAAAGAAAACTGTACAAAATACAACAGCAGAGTGCAAAAACATTTTGAAAGCGCGTCGTTTCATCTGAAGTTGATCATTAACAAAAATGCTGTTGGGAATTTAACAGAGACTTTGGACATAATTAAACGCGTATAATATTTAAAATGAATTTTTATTGTCATCCATAGGTTGTATGGAACATGCACAGATATCCTTGGTCTGTGCACCTCAATGCCAAACATCATGCACAGCGGTTTGCCCTCCATCCTGCTGCATTGCGTTGTCGCAGCAGTATCGCGGTGCTTACTCCTCTCCAACTCTCCCCCTACAGCCAGTCTATACTAATCACTGTCCATCTCCTTGTCCATCTTCGTGTGCTCCAAAGTGTTCTCCAAAATGTTGTAATGCCGTCATTTACCGATCTCAGCTGTACCTAAAACGAAAAGTTATCGGGAGGAAAAGTGTCAAGAAAAAGAATAGGTTACGAAAACGTCCTAAACCACATCAACTGAAAAAGGCCATCAAGCTGAGTCAAAATTGAGGTGAATTGGGAATTTCTGAAACAAACCACTTTCTGACCTCCTACGACATGCTGACGTACGTCAACCTGAAGATAGTCGCCAATACCAGGCGTTGAATTTGGCCTCGAAGCAATAGTGTGTACTGTGGACACACTATGACTTGTCGGTTTGCGCACAGGGATAATGGCAAACTAGAGCAAAATATGACAACAATGAATGATCTGTCATACAGCCAAAGAAGTTGTATAATTTCGCCTTTGAACGGGATCATGCCACCGAAGGCATGACTATAGTGATTATGGTTTGAGACTTTTTGACTCTTTCAGGATTGGAATCCAACCTAACAGCTTTTCAAAGAAGTGGCTTTTCAAAGTAGATTTGATTGGAGCAACGGGACCCTGGATGAAATGTTAATCCATCGCAGGGTCATCATCAGCATTAATTGACCCAACATTACCCGTTTTTACACCTGTGCGGATACCAAAAAAGTGAGGGTCATGTGTCTTGCCCAGGAACAAAACACAGTGACCTCAGTACTGCGCATTCTCTCGTAGAAGACATTTATTGCAAGAGGGCATACTGTGAATTGACTTTCTTTGTAAGAAAGGCTTGGTTTATACCCACTACGGCGTAAACCAACAGTAATTTTTCACAGTCAGTGAAACATCCGGATTTAACCAAAATAAGTACATGCAATACAGATTCAACTCGACACTTGACCATGTGCTTTTAATCCCCCATAATTCATTTCGGCCGTACACGATTACATCATCGATACTACACCAACCAGGCACCTGAACCAGTTTGGTGAAGTACAAAAAGAGTTCCTGGAACGTCTCTTATCGTAAAAGGAACAGATCTTACTGATGATTTTCTGCCAGTGTTATGGTTAATCAAGTCAAAGAGACTGATTACACCCATCTTCGGCCCTTGTGGTGGCCGGTAAGTTAAACTGCAAAAAGCAATGGTTTATCGAACCCTGGATAAGAGGATCACATTCAACTGAAGCGGCATATTGGCCAAGGAATGCGTTAGTTAAGTTGGTGAGATTAGAAGAAAATGACCGACTTTCAAGCTTAAGTTGACTCATTTCCGACAAACCTTCGTTAATGTAACTATGAACTCCGATCTTTTAATTAAAAGCTGATGAAATGCTTACATTTGGATGAAAATCAAGCTACGTTACGACATACTAAACAATCAAACAAATAAATATTTATTAGCATCAGTTATAAAGCAATCTAATTACGATTTTAGAGTTTTTTTAAAGTAGAATATGTTTTATTTGTAACTGTCTTGGTAACTGGAAAAATCATAAACGTTATTTCATCTCACCACCCGGGTGAAGACTTGTATTGGTACCAACGTGGACTCTCAGCGCCAGGTTAAACGTCGAACTTCAGATGATACGAACTAAATTGAAATTTGAGTCGATCCAAACTCAAAGCTCGGCCGTTGGGTCAAACATCGAACTTAATTAGAATTTAGATCGACTAAACTCAGTCGGAAGAACTTATCATTAGTTATGTAAAGTGCTACGTTTGACCTGGGCCACAGGGTTTTGTCACTTGGGACAAGTGCTGCAAAAATCACTTCCACCTTGATTGTTCATCCAGACAGCACCTTTACACCTTATTGTTATTGTTATTGTTGTTAAAAGGGGGTTAAAATAGGAAAGAGTAGGTCCAATGACATTAAAGCTGTAATGTTTTTCTAGTCTTGTTTAATATTAAGTTCTGTCAATTGATTAGCCTATATTTCCATCACCACTTTACAATTATCATGATAATTAATAGGCTTTCATACCCAGTTAAGCACCGATTTTACATATTTTTTTAAAGGGAAAGTTCTAAAATGCTTTAAAAGTTCTAGAAAAGAAAAAAAAAAAACGCTTAAAAAGTCGCTCAAAATCTCTTAAAAATAAAGTCTTTGGTTATGAAATGACTTCAAAGTAGCACGAATTTGCCTCGCCTAGAGGGGTGATGTGGGTCTTAGGGGTGACGGTGGGGAAATATTACATGTGCGCGCCAGTGGAATGAGCGGCAATTTATATCTCACATCCATGCCCGTGATTGTCTGAGAGATAGGGAATCTGTTTGCTTGTTTGTCTCGTAGAGCACATCATGGACTACCATAAAAGCTTACTCACTGAAAGGTCCACTCGCCCAATCTTCTAGTCTTCTTCGGTTACTTTAAACTTTAAGGGAATTCCTTTTGATAAAAGGTACGCCATTATAACGAGCACTATTTCCTTCTAGCGTAGTTTCTTCCTGCAGTCCCCCATAACGCATCAGTGCTTCTGACTTACCTTTCTCTTAATCGAACCCCAGTCAATCATGCATTGCAGCACCCTAGAACTTAAAGACCTTCATCTTAAAATGGAATCTTCAGAAATTTTATCAAGCAGCAGACGAACACCGGGAGGAATGAACTTTATAAAATAATGCTTTGGAGAACAAGAATGAACACAAATGTCTCACCGTTTATCTTAGAAAAATACTTTTCATGCCTGCCTTCCTGAGATGCTTGAATAAATTGGTACGCATTTAATTCTGTAAAATACTAATTGAACCAATTTCACTGGGATGATATAGATTCTTATTTCAATCTACGATGCAACATTGCAATTTTGATAAAAATGGGAGTTATAACTGAACACTGATTATTATGCTTGAACTGTCAGCCTTCAATTCATTAAGGATCTTGGATTCTCCTTCATTCAGCGATGTTATCTGGCCATTTATTATAATGTGGCTTAGCATATTTCTGAACTTTAGGAAGTTCTGTTGAAGAGCCAAAAGCTTGCGCTTTTATATTTTTAGCCAGGAAGCATATTTCTATTTTACTTTTAGGATCTCTGATGTAATCCTAGATGAAAATTCTTTATAATATAATGCTGGTATAATGATTGCTGTCAAAATAGCTCAAACTGTCCTATTCTACACGAAAATCTATCAGAAAATTAATCAAACATTCTTGAACGAGCGCCGCGCCCATGCTTCGTCCCAATCTCCTCTATTCTAAAACCTCTCGCCTCCTAATCCCTGCCTGATTTCGAGAGAAAAACAGAGTTCCATCAGTCAAGAGTAAAACAAGAATGCAAAATCAGTCCGATATAATTTAATTTGTAGCATTGTGAAGCCAGCGAAGCTACTTGCATAGTGAAGCTAAAAAAAGACAGATTTGAAAGTGAAATTTTACATTGTGGCATAGGCTTGAACCCCAGAATCCTGAAGCCAGAGAAACTATCGTCCCAAACGCTTTGGAAATTTTCCACCTTCTGCGAATGCGAAGCTACACCGACTTCTTCAAGGCGGTCGTACGAAACTCGCCATTCATGTTTTGTTTACAAAATATTTAAGATCACCTGGGGTGTTTAATGAAATACCTGAGGAGATTGATAAACAAAGCTGTCTTTATAAGCCAGGGGAACATCGATTTAAAGAAGCTCACTCTACAAAATGAGATATACAACAAGACGGTTAAACGTCATTCAGTCACGGCTGTATGTCATGCCCATATATGTTTCCTATTTAGCATAAAATTCGTGCCTTGATCATGAGGTTTATTTTAGAGATCGATGAATCATTGAATAGACACACTGGTACATGCATTTTATGTTCTTAGCTTTAGAATAGAAACAATTTCCATAAATGGTGTCCAAGCAGGAAATGTTTTTAGACAAACTAGTAGTCATTGGAGTGAGATAAGATTTAATCAGAACAACAGAAGAAAAGAAGCCTTAGTGTTCTCCTTCAAAAGGTAAGTTGTTTGGGCTTTTTTTCGTTGAACGTTTGCTTTGTAACCGTCCAACGGCTATAATATCTTTCTGATCTTAGCTTATTACATATAAATGTTAGTTTTAATATGTTCTACGAGTGATTTTGCAGTTAGTTTATTGTCAGCTTCCTTGTTGAAAGGGTGAAGAAGCGCCACTAAATTAAGGCACAACTGTATAACACCGAGGTGTTCTTAAAATTACCCAACGTTAACCTACTTTTTTTTTACTATTTAAATTTGTGGTACAAAATACGGTAACCGATTTGTTCAAGTTGTTTAGCTGACAACCTTTCGAGAGGAAACTTAACGACAACGACTAGAAATTTAAGAATACATAGGTGATAAACCTAAGTTTACATCGATGATTACCACGGACCATATATCATGCACCTTTTATTAACGTTAATTTTCCAGTATGGAAACGTCACACAAGGTTATATTGTGTCGTTTATATAGGCTCGAATGCAATGCTAACTGAGACAGAGTAAGGAGAGTCATAGGATGATCTTCTTTTAATTTCAGTTGTCGACTAATTTAACTGTTGCTGTTTACACATTATCTAGGACATTTTGGACTACAAACATGAAGCATCCGCTGACATGCCTTTTAGCGATCACTGCAGTTTCCCTTTTCATAGGTAAGTCGTTTTTTCAGTCTGGTAAATATTAAAATATCTTTAATTACTGGAACCTTTTTATAAGTAGCCAAATCTAACGAAGTGATTTTACCATTCATTTATAGGATCAGACTTCGCCAACGGTACGTACAAGTCTAAACTCGTAAATTGCTGAATTGATAAAACACTTACATTTTTGGTGATCAGCGTTGTCGCCAACGTTTCAGAGAGACGATGTCACGCAAGACTCTTTTAATTAGTTTGATTGGAGGCGATAATGGACATACGAACAATTTTGGTTTGTTTTTATACCAGTATGTTCACTATACAAACCATTTACTCTCGGAAAACACTGACACGTTTTTTTAAATTTTTTTTATGTACATTTTAGGTCAATACTCCAAAGTAGGTAAGATCAATCATTTCTAGCAATATAATTTTTGGAACTTGTTTTAGTTCATGCGATTGTTAACTGTTTGGTTTCGAACCAAATGTTTTTCTTTTAATAAAGAACTACTTGTCATAATATCCGCGCGGTATTCCATGGCCGCGGAAGCCTGGACTGGATCTGTACACACGTAAATAGATCAAAGGAGAAATATCATGGCGATTATATTTTTGCTTCATTATTGGTCACAGATGGACTATAATTATGACAGAATGCCTTCGCTCGTACACCAAACGTTTCTACGAAACAAGATGATATTAAGTAAATTGACGGAGTACAAATTGTAACTGGTTTAATTGATTTGCCAAGATACGAGGACAAAATTTGAAAACGACTGTCAGACTTTTTTGTCACAACATTAATTATGTGAGCATCACCTATTGTCCCACTCTTTTAAAGCTTCAGTGTACTTATATGTTATTTTTTCTTTCAAACTACGGTCATGTCTAGTTCCGTTTACCACCCAGGCTAAGAATGAGTACCAGCAAATCGTTAGGGTAACCTGGCAACGTTGAAGTATAGTGTATATATAATGGCATAGCTATTATATTTTAATGCTTTCCCACTTGTCATTTTAGCCATTCCGGGATATAAAATCAAGATAGTAGGCTGTTTTAAGGAAAATACCAAGGCGCCGTACATCCCCGAGCGACTCTTCAGCGATGCCACTGGATTCAACTCAAAAACAAAGATCGATTTTAAGAACTTTGGCCGATACATTCTGGGTGCCGTCCAGAGATGTGGATCTGCTGCTCTGAAAAAAAAATACGAATTCTTTGCATTGAGAAAAGTAGGTGAGTGTAAGGCCTTTAATTGCCAAAAGTGGTCGTCAACTTTTATCTGTAAATCTACAAGAAATGGGATATCAATAATAAAGAAAATCATCAACTGTAGGTTTTGCAACTCCTCCCCCCACTCCCCCCCTCTCAGCACTAACATGATAAAACGGTTTACAGAAAAGCAACAAGGCTATCAGAACTCCAAGTAAATAACGTAAATGGCGCCAAACACGGGGAACAGGCGGGTCCAAGAATACATGACTTTTAATTTGGTTAGTCGAATACGTGGCGCGAACACTTTTTTACATCAATCATGGTAGTAAAGCAAGCACCAAAGCATTCCAAAATATTTTTGACTCTCAATTGGAAACTCCTTATAGACATAAAGAATTGCCGTTATAATGTATCGTACAGCTCTATTCAGTTTAACATAAGAAATCATTTATTTTTCCCTCTTAGGCGATTGCCATTCTGGTAAAGTGTCAGCAACGTATGCGAAAAGTGGTACTTCGAAAGCTTGCAAAAACTCTGACGGCCTTAAGTGCGCCAAGAATCAAGACTGCGTCGGTAATGTAGGCGGTACTGCTAATTTCGTCTACAAATTGGAAAGTGAGTATACGTTAAAATGCTTGAATCCCCTAAAACTACCTAGCATGTTCCTCGGCATGTTAGTATGTTAGCTGTGAATTAAATTTAGTGCGACAAGCAAAGTTCTACAAGAAGCATTATATCGATTAAGGTCCCATCCACACTGTGCCAGGGGAATTTGAAAACGGAGGTTTCACTTTGAAAACGCATCAAATTTTTTCCGTCCACTCTACATCGGAGGAATTTATAAACGCAATAGTAACCGGTCATTTTGGATTTGTGTTTGAGGAAAACTAGGCCAGGGAAATTACGTGATTATTGTGACGCCAACGTTTTCGAAATGCTCCGTTTTCAAAATGTTTTCCGTGCACGCGAAAACGAAAAGCTGTTTTTTTTTTTTTTTTTTCAAATTCCTTCATTTTCATGGATATGTTTTAAGACAATCCTAGACTGCCATTATTCCAGACATTCGACAGCAAATTTCATCAAAATGGCAACAAAGGTGAAGGAAATTAAATAAGGTGCCGCTGGGTCAAGCATTGTCCTTGACCATCTCAGGATAAACTTTTAGCCTTACTGTCTTTTTGAAAGTTTTTGTCCTATTTGTTCGATAGTATTTCAAACACTCCTAGCCAAATATTCCTTTTCTAAAAAAGATCTTAACAGTGTTAAGAACAATTTCAGGTCTTCCTACCACTCCGACTACCAAACCAACAACAAAGGCGACTACAAAACCGGGTGGAGGATCGACAAGTGCCACCACACCTGTTGGTGGGAAACCAACGACTGGAACTGCTGCCACACTGAACGCTTTGACTTGTGAGTAATAAATATGGGTTATTGGCCAAGCTTGCTCAGTCAAGATGGCTGGATATACAATACTTAACTCACTAATTTTACAATAATAATATCAAACACGCTACTTAAAATATTATTATTTACGATAGGAACATATGAAAGACCATATACATAAACTACGGAGAAAGATAGGAAGACATGAATAATCACAGCACTTATGCTACCAATGGATTTCATGACCCATGACCTCCGGTATCGCAGGGTGCATGGGTTCGAATTCTTTTTCAAGCTTTATTTTCACAACTGATTCGGCTGTAGACACGTGGGAGTCGCAGTGACTTACGCTCGGGATTTGATTCTTGGTCGGGGTCAATGCGTTGTGTTATAAGCTATAAAAGATACTGTACTCTCACAGTGTCCCTCTCGAGCCCGGTTGAACCAGCGAATTCAGTGCCAGGGGAAGTGTGGGAGGGGGGGGGGTAGCCCCGTGACTGACTAACATCTCATCCAGGGGGGATAGAAATTCTCCTCAGGGTATGGAAACCGGCATTAACTCTGGCGGTATAGACCAGTTGGCTCGACGCAGACCTTAAGTTGTGTACATAACGGCGATGGTCCCTCATGTCCTTACAAATTAGCTTTCTGAAATAACATAGGACACATCTAGAAGTGAATATACCAAAGATCATATATTTGAAGACATGATTTATCAAGCCAACTGGGAGCTGGTCATGTTGTGAGTTCGTAATATACCCGCAGGTGGTAAACAATACAAGTATGTGAGCACTTAGCCGTTGATAAGGCCTCTCACATTTTCAAACATCTTCAGAATTCTGAACGTTGTCGCTCATTGTGTTCAACAGACTGCTTTCATATTTTAGATCACGCCACTACCAGCTTTCAACTCAAGATAAAGGAGGCTATCCATATTCAAAAAGAACTACCTTGCCTCAATCAGCAATTACACCATGTAAATCTAAAATTATCCTTTTAATTTACACCTTTTCACGTTCTTTTGTTACTATTTGTCTTAATTAGCATTTTTGTATACTTATTATTCAACTTGCTTTGTAATCATTCAACTGAAGATGACAGAAGTTCCGTCGAAACATGTCTTGTAAACTTAAAAAATTGGTCGTTTTCCTTAAAATCTTTACAAGTGAATATATATTTCAAGAAATACTTGAAAAGGTATGGAAAAACATCACAATTGGTATATCTTTTCTTCCTTTTTTTAATTTCTCAATTTAAAAAGAAGAATTTGGGCACCAAAATTATGTAATTTTATTATAGGTAACCAGGCTCATTTAATAGAAAACTAGCATTCATTCCTCTGGTGAGCTTAGCAAGAAAGAAATCTCTCGTTCTTGTATATGTTCACGCGCTCTTGTGCGCGCGCCTATGACGCGAAAAACGAGGAATCACCTTGAATACTAAAGGTGACCCTGCGACGAGCTACCATTCAGGGGTAGTATAAATAATATTTAGTCCCTTAATGGTACAGAACTCGGGATAAACTCCTTCACCTCTGTGTGAAACTTACACTCGATATGGGGACCTTTTTTAAGGTTGTACATTGTTTAATACGAGTAAGGAATTCTTATTATCATTTTGACCATGATATTGTTATCAGGTCAGAATTACCTGGTCGCCATAAAATTTTCTCCCGGTGCTAGTACAAGTAAACCAGCTATTCCCACCCCGTCCAAAAAACCTACCGCAGCCGGAAAGCCAACAGCTCCCACAGTGGCAACACCGACAACACCCGCTACAACTAGCGGGCAATCAGCTATAGAGGCAAAAGTAAGTAAAAGCATCTAATTAATGTGCAAATAAAGAGTATGGCTATTAACTTGCCTTATCAATTTATTACTGCAACTTCTCTTTTCAACACAAGCAAAAATATGTTAGAGCAGCTTTAGAAATTTTACAATCATTTTACAACTCTGCGAAATATAACCGAGCCTCTGTATGAGTGCGAGGTTTGCATTGACCTTTTGATGATAGAGATTGGAAGCTAATTAGAATGATAACGTTACTTTTGAAAAATAGCAAGGTTTGTATAACGACAAAGTCAACTCAAGCCTCTCTTATGTTCTAAGGCCTGACCATTCAAGCATGGAACAGTAAAATGGGCTATTGTAAGAGTTGCACTCAAAAGACAAAGCTGGTAGACTTTCAAACCAGTGTCTCGATAAACACACGGCGAAATATATTTTACAAATTTTCGCACCAACCATTTTGTCATCTTCTCTTGTGTTTAGGTGATCACTAAGTAAAAGAGGCATGATTTTAAAATAGTTATTGTTTTATACGCGAGTCGGAGTTCAAATTTAAAGAATTTTTGAAATCCAAGTAAACACTTCTTCATGCCAACCAACTATGCAATCAATCAGGTTGCTTAATTCTTTGTCGCGTTTTACTAACCGTAAATCTAAGAGTTACTTTTTATTAATTCTTTCTTCAGGTCAAGAACATTTATAAGGGATATACTTGCCTGACATGCTTGAGGACTATTAATGCCAGGTATGCTTGAAAGTAACTCTGTTGTTGAAATTAAGTCTTGAATTTTTTTAATCACAGTTCTAGTGTCTATTTTCTTCTCTCCTACTTTACTTTGCAGCTCTTCTACAGTGTTCCTGATGCTGCAATTCACATGCCAGGGACAACATTTGAAGAAACTCGTCGCTGGAATTGGGGCCAGCAATATTATTAAAGCGGGTGAGTTCGGGGTCGATATTCTTACGGCAAAAGAGTTAATTTAAAGGAGTGGGGAGAGTCAAAAAATTTCCTCTGCTATAAAATGTCTTTGTCGCTATGCCCCACAATAGAGACCTTTTTAATTGCAACAAACAAAAGAAGGTATCATAAGGGAGATTTCATGGCGATTTGAAACATTTCACAAACTGAAAAAAATTGTATGGAAAAAAAGAAGCATTGTGGAGTTCTTCTCTTTATGAAACTTCTCAGTTCTCTCCTATAGTAGTTGGAGAAAGCGAAATAATATGTTTATCATCTGTACACCTCACACGCTATGTATTTCTCGAAGCTGATTCTTTCATCTCCGATTTCCGTTTCTGGCCGAGCGAAAGCATCATTAGGAGACAACATTATCGCCCTTAGTACACCTCATCTGTCTGTCAGTTGTTCAACGCAGGAAGACTACATGTAGCATGGCTGAATGATTAGACAGCCCTTGTCGATGAATGGAAATTCTTGGATTTATTATTTATTTTGCTTGAAAACTACACAAGGGTTTGGATCAGGGTGCTGTCGTCTCAATTAAAAGTTACATTTTCGACGGTTTTTCAGCTTTCAGTAAATAATGCAGACTTAAATTTTTTACCAACTCTCAGCTCTCAGGTAAACCTATCTAGACTCTCTTGTAACTGGCACTGAGAAATATTTTTGATTAATTTTTATTATCATGCCTTTTTCAGAATGCTACCCACCAACTTGTGCTCCTTCCACCTACCCCTGCACCTCTCCTTGTGGAGTGGCTACATGCCCCATGTCACCAACTCTCCCCTATCCATCAGTTTGCCCAGCGACCGTACCAGCTCCAGCTCCCGCTCCGATCCCACCTCCACAGTGTCCGATGTCCTGCCCGTCAATGTGCGCTCCTGCGTGTAATTCATTCTGCTGTCGGTCCATGATACGCCACAAAAGCATAACGGGACAGTCAGCCAAGAAATCTGCTACGAAACAAACTGGCGATTTTGAGGACGACGACGAGGAGGATGGAGAAGACGAAGATGATGAAGATGACGACATGGATATTGACGAGAACAACTAAACATCTGGCAAGTTGGTTTTCGTTCCACTGATAGACGTTACCGAACTGACGTGCCCTAAATAGAGATTTAACCAATGTTAAGTAACGAAAGATAAGCCTTTGCATATTTGACATTATGTTCTCAAATAAATTAACGATGCGGTAATTCATTAGGTTTACCACTGAATTTAAACCGTTTTGAAATTGTTATCTGCAAACTGCACAAGATGAAAATTTACTTAATCATGTTATATTAAATTGTTATGTTAAATTTCTAATGCTGTTACGTCTTTAGTTAACATTTTAAACCCAGCGTGTAGTCAGTTTACCATTTTTATTGCTAATTAATGTCACGAAGGGCGGTGGAAATTTAAAACTCAGGAACGAATTATTGATGACCTGAGAGTTTTAGGCCAGTTTCTTGCTTGGTCTAAGGCAATTTCGATATATTAAAATTCAGCCTAAAGCAATAGACCACAGCACGAGGCTCCGGGGAATAAACCCCACAAACTCTGTTGTTATTCCCCAGAGCCTCGTACGGAAGTCTATTGTTTTTGGCTGAATTTCAATATATCGAAATTGGTCTCTTGCTTAGAGGCCACACCATAACCACGGCCTTTTGAATTATACCGCATCCCCATGCGCTTTTCTGGCCCTTGACCCCATTTTCGTGTCAGACATCTTATGTCAAAACTGATGCCTAAGTGCGACCCAGCGCTTTTAGTTAGTTTAACCAGGAGTTGTACATATTTACATCCTCAATAGGAAAAAAGATGGCGGCTCTACATTTTACCACATCCCATACACAACTCAGAAAGTACAAGGAGAGTCATATTTTTGCAATATTTGTTCCTGTGCTAACGAAATTGTGTATGCTAGGTCTGTAGGTTTAAGATCTTTTCTATACGTATTTATTAGCGTTGTTAAAGTTGTCGTCCGCTAAGAATTATGCATAAATGTACCAGTCGCCACCATTTTTCTACGGAGAATTACTCAAGATTGACACTGAACATTTTCGAGAATGATAATGCCTGTTCTCTTCATTTTTAGCCAGGAAAACTGGTCAAATCTAGGATTTTTTCTCGACTGTTCTTTATTAGCCATTAAACAAAAAGAGACTTGGTTCTTTGATTAAAGGGTAGAGATAAAAAGTAAAGTAATTATTGACGGGTAGTTTATTATATTAGTTAATCAAAACTGGTTAGGGCAAAAATAAGCTGTTATGACGAGAGCCAAAGTTTTCTTACCGTTAGCATGGAAAACTTCTTACTGGGTTCAGATGAATCAAATAGAATAATGAAAGTTCCCACAGGAACAAGAAAAAAACTGGACAGAATCAGTTAGAACCGAAATTATAATTTTAGCCTAGAATTGTTCCTTCGTTCAGTTCGTTTTCTTGATGACAAAGTTTACCAGCCGCAGTCCTCTTCTAAACGTCCATATAAGTACAATGAGTACAAAGGGTTCGTTCCAGCAGCTTTCGAGATGCACAAAGAAACAACCCTGGTTTCCATATTGTTACTTTAGTTATCGTTAGATAAGGGTAATGGTTGCAATAAGATTGTGGATGAGAACATCATTTCGGAGAAGGCTTGGACGAATTGGATTATGATTATAAGGTACAAGAATATTAAACTATATGTGTATGATAACGTACATGTATTTCATCAAAATAAAAGAGATTTATGTTCGTCATGATTCAAGTTGTCCATACTTCATTTGCCGACTAGCCCGATTGCTGTATGAGAAACCTAGTAGAAGCTGTAACTCACAGAACCCCATTGCCATTTTGTTTGACATAATTACTATAAAAATGCATGCATTTCAGGCGTCACAGTATTCCCTATTTTCAATCGAGGCAGCACTGAGCTGAAATTGAATTTTGGCTGAAATTTTGCCGCTGTATTTACATTGAAACTTACATTTATAATAATATACACTTGAAAAAAAAATTACTCTATTCTGATTGTTTAAAAAGGAGTGCAGTTTTCATGTAACACCAGTGCGAATTGCAACAAAGATATCCGAAGTTAGTACAAAGACACCAGAAGACTGTCGATGGTCACCCGAGGTATTTCGAAAGTGGTGGAAGTTCACCCGAGGTAGAGATGGAAAGAAGAGAGATTTAGCCGTTTTACGAGACTACAAATTGCACTCACCTTACGGGCTCGTACAATTTTGTTAGCCTTTGAAAAATTTACTGTTCATCTCGATGATTTGAGCGACATCTGAAAATTTCACCTGTTTGATTGTCTGGCCAGAACATGTCTACGTTGCCAATTACAAACTTTACAATGATTGGATGCTTGCGCCAATATGTAAATAGTTCACCCTTGAAGCAAAAAACAATACCGTCTCGTAAAGTTTCTGAGGAAACGAAACAACAATGAAAATTATTTTTTTCTCGAGCATCTGAGCTGGCCGCAATCCTAAATCCTCGAATTTGATTGGCTAATCATACGCATGTGACCGGTCCAGCTTTTTACGATACGGCCCACGGGCCGGATTTTTTTCCCGCTGCCTGAATTTCGCTCCTAAAAGTTAGCGGTAATCGTCAATCTTTTGCCTTGTTTACACATCCATTGACGATTAGTCAACGCAAGTTTATCTGTTCACTTTAAAATGGCAAGGAAAGTCACTGTAAGTAAATTCAATTGAGTGTTTTGAAGTTGTGAGAGTTTGCTTAACTGTTTGTAGCTTGGCCCTGTAATGGCTTGTCATCCTGTGTTTCTCTCGCCGTAAAATTTGAGTCAATTTCAGTCGACTTTACCTCTCTGATCGTTGCTGTATGTAGAAGAATTTACTTTTAACGAATTTCCTCGCTTTCTGCTATTCAGTTTACGGTAGAAAAGTGACGAAGTGATTTTAAAAGCAACGACTGACAGAAATTGTTTTTGTAGTAAATTTCACACCGCAAAAGCAATTTTGGAGAACTTAACTGGTGAAATAAATGCAACTAACACAAAGTAGTTCGAAAAAAATCTGTTTTTTAATACATCTTTCTCTGTCTACTATCTGAGTTACTCGCTCGTTGCCGAGATTTTCTACAAATTGTTAGTAGACGGCGCGCAAGCCGATTCAATGGCAAGAGTTCCGTAAACAAACCCATTTGTAATCTGTAAAACCAATTTACTGCATGCAGGAAAAAAAAAATAAACATGTTATTTGTCGGCTTACGGTGGGTCCCTATGCTAAAAAACTGTGACCTCGGGCTTGAAAATGGTGCCCTCGGCCTGCGGCCTCGGGCAGCATTTTCAAGACGTCGGTTACAGTTTTTCACCATACGGACCTCCCTGCCGGCAAATAACATATATGTATCAATTTAAACGAATACGAGTAAATGTTAAGTGCGATATAATAGCAGCTCAACATAAAATGTAAAACTGCAACGGTGTGTTGATACCGTGTTAAGATCAAATATTTAAGAGAAACACGACAGGTTAACATCAGTCCGGTTCCGCAATTTATATTTTTTTATTTTTGCATGCTATATTTGTTGCTTCCCATTCTATTCCTTCACGGAAATATAAGAACTTGCAATATTTCCCGGCTAATCCCAATATACGATATCATATACACTGGTTTTGCGAACTGAACACCACAACTGAGGTACGAATTAAGGATTTAGTTTCAAACTCCGTTGGCTGAGCTGGACCGTTTGGCGTTATTTAAACTGCAAGCAAACTGCTATAATCATGAACTGTCTTCAGGTTTTCTTGGTTCTTAAGAAGTGAATTCAAAAACACAAAAATTTACAGATCACTTCACCACCCGATCGTCAAATAAAGGTATAACGTGTTTCTTGTATTTCACACCTCTCGTTAAGAGACCAACCGGGATCAAATTGTGTAAGGGCGGTTACTGATCAGACTTGTCGGGCCGACTTGAAGGTCAGACTTGAAGATTGAACACCGGCGAATATTGTAGGAGACTACAAGATTCAAGGATCACTGGAAAGTGTATTGATAGCAGTTTATTTTGGATAACCGGGATAGCTGTAGAAGGGCGGATATAACATGGTAAGAAATGTTGATATTATTGGACTTGTTTAAATTACCGTGAAGGCAAATACCAATACGTGTTTAAGAGAACGAATTCAAGTTTCAGAGGCTTGAAAAGTTTACAAACAAGACGTGATTACCTGCTGAGTACTTGCAGGAAAAATGGGCAATTAATCTACATTTAGCTACTATTTAGAGCTACTGTCACGATTTTTATCACTGACTTGACTTGATATGCAGTTCATACGTGGTATTTCATGGTATTTCATAATGTGTCATGTTTGCCATGCTTTACGCACTGTATTTGCGTAAACCTGGAAAAACGAAAACGGATACTGAAACAATGGGAGAACAAAGAACTCAAGATGAGACAAACATCCTGAAGACAGTCAAAGCATTCACTAGAAAGAGGGGATGGAGGAAACGCTTTTGTGTCCAGTTACAATTTATTGATCTGAGTTTAAGTAAGGATTCAAACAGCACACGAGTAACGCAAAACTACAGTCCTATTGTCTTAGTCCAAATTCTGATTCTGGATACATTTAGCTGACTTAATAAACAGCAGAGTACTCTATTTTGCTCTGCCAGGAGGGTTCGACTGCAAATCTTCATTTCGTCTGGATGTTTATATTCTTGCACAGAGAAGCGTTTGGTTCTGAAGGTAAGCGCTTAAGTAGTCACTGAAGTGAAAGCATTTTATACCACCTATCAAACATGCATCTATAGCACGTGTACCGCAAAGTGGTCCTCGATAAATGTGTATCGTAAGAATTCCGTCATTTCGTTTCAAACTGTCTTTGTTAAGGGTTGTTGAGAGTTGGGCAAGACAAACAAATCTCAAACGAATCTCAACAAAACAGAGTCAAGGTGGGAAGAGATGTTAAACAATCCAAAAATGCATACATATGTACGATTTCAAATAGCCATTTTCATGCACAATTATTTGTTTTTAACTGTGTGTTTAGAGCGTTATTCGCTTGAGGGTCGAAAGGTAATTGGGTTTGCATTGCTATGCCAGACGACTGCCTCAAAAGACTCGCGCCACTTTTTCATCCAATCAGAAGTAAAACTAAAACCAATCGTATTTCTCTCGTACATGTTTTCCCGCGCTTCTCGTCAGCTACATGTATTCACTTCGAGTCTGATCACTGCTTGGACTATCTGAATCCTTTGCCATTGGCTAGAGTGATTATACTTTGGTTTCGGTTTTACGGCACTCAATTAAAACCACCCTTAATGGATGAACTGAAGAAGCGGCTCAGAAGACTTGCATGATATGACAATCATTCCCTACTCCACATGTGACTTTCGTGACATTCTATCCTATAATAAACTGTGACTCGACCAGGAAAATCTCACACCTCGACCTTGCCGTATAGACCTCGCTATCCCTCGGTCCATACGGCAAAGTCTCGGTCTAAAATGTTCCCGTAAAGTCCTCACACTTGGTTATTAATAAACCAAATTTAGTAGAATATACGGCGAAAGAAACTTTATATTAATATGTCGATACGAAATTTTCTCATATTTGCCTTTTGCTTGGGTTATTCCTTTGATGACTTTCAGATTGCCCAGTAAAATTCACACGAGTTGGTTGCTATAGAGACTCGCTGATAAATCCACGCCCCATACCCGAACTTATAATGACCGACCGCGATCCAACTAGCCATGTGTACAGCGGTAAACCGATCGACTGGAAAAACTGGAACGAATATCTTCCCGACTTGGTTTGCAGGTGTGCTAACAAAACAAGGGATAAAGGTTACAACGTCTTTGGATTACAATTTTATGGTAAAAACGCTTTCGCTGTCTTTTCTTTTCTTTTCTTTTTTTTTTTTTTCACTTCACACACTGTCCATGATAACTAAATGATTATTTGGCCATGATCCTGACCAGACAGGCGAACGTGTTACGCTTACATTATTCCGATAGAAGAGGAACCCCAATAATAAATATCAGTTTCTTAGACTTTTCAGGCGTGAGCTAATTACGTTGATCCAGTGGAAGGGCATTTCACCAGCCGGGCTTCTTGTCTATTTCACCTGTAACTTTTGAACTTCGATCGATTTTGTGTATCCTAGTGAAGTCACTGGAAAGTGCAACTAACGCTTGTGTTGTGCCCTTTATTCAAAATCTTTTAGGAGAATGTTGGTCAGATTTTGATGGCGAAGACACTTATTTCAGAGACGGTCCCTCGAAAGACTGTGTTACTCATGATTTGAACTTGTGTGGCCCGCAAGAAAATTATTGTGTTGGAAAGAACGCAGTAAATTTTGTGTATTCTTTAAATGGTGAGTAAAATAATTCAATTTATAAAAACACGTGCAAAATATTAAATTAGTCGAGGTAATGGAAAAATATCACGAGCCGTCTATCTGCCCATGTTACAATTTAGCATTTTTAATTTTATCTTCAGGTTTAATATCCACGCCAAGGCCTCCAATAACCACGAAACCAAGTACAAAACCAACACTGAAGAGATGTTTAAGAGGTTTTTCCACTAAATATTTTATGTTAAAGTATCTGTGAAGTGTCTTGAAGTGTCCCTATAGTATAATCAGAGTGATTAGGTTGTCTAACTTGTTCCTTTGTAATCTTCTAGTTGTTGTAAATTCGTTGCACATCCCAGTTTTAACCTAAGATAGTAAAAGAATTGATTTAGAGTTATTATTCATAATTACTTCTTGTCTTGTGTTACAAAAGCCGATACCTAATCTGATAAAAGGTCTTGGCCTCTTTCAGTTTGCTCAGGATGTCCACTAATGTGCCCACAGCTGCAACAACCAGCGGTATACCACTCCACAACCCGTCATCCACAAGGGGAATGTCCTGCTATTTGCTCGAATCTTTGCGTTTCTGGTACTATGGCCGATGTTATGTGTGAAGAAGATTACTTTTTTCACTGACAACACAAGGAGATCACAACCGGACTACCAAAACAGCTGGAAATCGAGCCGAGTACAACAGCGCCTTACGTCGCTCGGGAAAATCTAGCCCAGCGTTGTGCGTGAAAGCAAAGTCTATCACATGCTGTCCAGAACGTAAAATTTAAGTTAGTGGTAGAAGTTAAGGTACTGCGACTCCGAAATTTAACTTAAAAATAGCTTTACTCTAGCACACCTGTCAGTCAAAAAGCCTCCCTCAATTTAAGTTCGTTTCCTTTAGATGCTGAGGTCGAATTCCACACACTAAGTTTATTGTATTTTAACCGGCGATTCGCTGAAACAAATTAAAAACAAGCTAAACATATGGAACGGTAAAAAACGAAATATAAATAACGCAAGTGAAAAATTACGGAAAAATAACTGAACTTAAAGATTTGCGGACGGTTACGACGACTAAAACGCGATAACAACAGCACAAAAAATAATGGCAGAAGAAGCTACACAGAACAATGAAACAATAAATAAAATGTACAGGCAAATAGTCGGCGAAGCTAATTATAATAATAAACATTCACAGGATAACTGAAAAACGAAATACAAAAAACCTAAGTACAAAAGTACAACAAAGGCTCCGATGATTTTTGATGGTCAAAATATAATTTCCGCTATTGCTTGGCTTAGTAAATGTCGCAAAATTAAACATACCATAAAATTTAAACAAGATGAAAAAAGTGAACGAAATTTCGCCGACTTACCATTGGAGTGAATGCAGTTTTGTTCACCTATTTTTGGAACGGTTTTCTTGTGATCTGAATCAATCTTTTGCAATAGATTACACTCGTAAAGCTTCGCAGTTCAGACCAGAAGGGCGTTAGCTGTGGGCTAATTTTAGATTTTTTCCACTTCCCAAAGAACCCATTTCTCCTTTATGATATTTGATCTGAAATGTAATCGATACTTGACATGTATGTTTCACACAAAAAGAAACTGATTTTTGTAAACTGATTACAGGAAATTGATTTGAAATTTGGCACCGACAATTATCTCTGTTTGATGCTTTTATAAGTCAGTATACTACAGAGGGCGGATTTCGGGTCAAACATTATCGGAATAAACAACGGATACCGGAGATAACGATATTGAAAGAGATTTATAGCATGTTTCGGAAAGGTGACGTCACTCGATTTCATACAGGGAAACTGAATTTTCATGAAGAGGGGCATATAATCAAACGGAACCTACCATCAACTCTCAGTTTGTTCTTTGTGTACCAGCAAGATCTGTTCAAAACAAAACATGAAACAGTTTAAGATAACATTTTTGGCACTGAAAATTAACCGAGTCACCGCTTTAGTTTTATATTTTGCAATCTAGTGATGTTTTATCAGTTTTTATTACATCATTATTTCGCTGAATTTCAGATTTTCACTCCTTTTGTTGTTGCAGACTTTTTGGGCAATCTGGATACACTTATTTTAGATTCAAGCATTGATGTTGCAAAAGTGATCCTCGTAGTAAACTTAGTCCTGGTAGGATGACCTAAACATTCTTCAATGGACAAATACCTGCGGCGACTCACTGCGCGAAAAAAAAGCAAGATATGAAAAATTTGACTTGACAAAAAATTTTAGAAATTGCTCCAAAAAGGATAAAACTAAATATTGTAGATTTAAAAACATAACACAAAGAACTTTTCATCAGGTTTAGAAAATGGCACACAAAAAAACACCTGTTAAAGGAGAGAAAAATTATGCAAAACAAAAAACATATTGTATTCAACTCGGCAATGGAATATTTTTTGAACGGAATTATGAAAACATCACATCGACATAACGAAAACTACAGTTTAAATACAGTTATTAACTTTAAAAGTCCATGTACTCAAAATGTCTAATAGCTTGCAGCCATAATTCGTCAGCAAAATGTGTTCACAGCGTGTTAATACTTAAAGTCAAAACTTTACTTTATGTTGATTTGCGATTGAACGAGTAAATATTGATTCATTAACGGGATAAAGTGGCAAATATTGATTTTCAAGCGTGGAAGTGTTATTTCAAGCTTCAGCCCGTACCGCAAGCGAGAAATTAAGTGATATCAGACACATAAGAGGGTTCTCTGTGGGCTTTTATCTCAAATTAATTAACAAAGATCAAGAAAAATCTTTTCCATTTTCTTAGAGCAATTACTTATTGTTTACTAGAATGTTTTGCTTGGTGGAATGATAAACATACTTCATACTTTAGCTGTCTACTCGGCTAGTCTAAACTATCAACTGTATTCAACGAAAGTTTTTGTAGTTCATTAAATAAAT